>NW_024609559.1:172500-192500 GCF_018296145.1 Oncorhynchus tshawytscha
GGTATAAAGGTCTGTTCTGGGGTTGGTAGACTCTGGGTGTTGGTTAGTTTGGAGGTGTAAGACAGGGTATAAAGGTCTGTTCTGGGGTTGGTAGACTCTGGGTGTTGGTTAGTTTGGAGTAACAGGGTATAAAGGTCTGTTCTGGGGTTGGTAGACTCTGGGTGTTGGTTAGTTTGGAGTAAGACAGGGTATAAAGGTCTGTTCTGGGGTTGGTAGACTCTGGGTGTTGGTTAGTTTGGAGTAAGACAGGGTATAAAGGTCTGTTCTGGGGTTGGTAGACTCTGGGTGTTGGTTAGTTTGGAGTAAGACAGGGTATAAAGGTCTGTTCTGGGGTTGGTAGACTCTGGGTGTTGGTTAGTTTGGAGTAAGACAGGGTATAAAGGTCTGTTCTGGGGTTGGTAGACTCTGGGTGTTGGTTAGTTTGGAGTAAGACAGGGTATAAAGGTCTGTTCTGGGGTTGGTAGACTCTGGGTGTTGGTTAGTTTGGAGTAAGACAGGGTATAAAGGTCTGTTCTGGGGTTGGTAGACTCTGGGTGTTGGTTAGTTTGGAGTAAGACAGGGTATAAAGGTCTGTTCTGGGGTTGGTAGACTCTGGGTGTTGGTTAGTTTGGAGTAAGACAGGGTATAAAGGTCTGTTCTGGGGTTGGTAGACTCTGGGTGTTGGTTAGTTTGGAGTAAGACAGGGTATATAGAAGGGTATAAAGGTCTGTTCTGGGGTTCTGTTGGTTAGTTTGGTAGGGACTGTTCTGGGGTTGGTAGACTGGGTGTTGGTTAGTTTGTTGGTTAGTTTGGAGTAGTAAGACAGGGTATAAAGGTCTGTTCTGGGGTTGGTAGACTCTGGGTGTTGGTTAGTTTGGAGTAAGACAGGGTATAAAGGTCTGTTCTGGGGTTGGTAGACTCTGGGTGTTGGTTAGTTTGGAGTAAGACAGGGTATAAAGGTCTGTTCTGGGGTTGGTAGACTCTGGGTGTTGGTTAGTTTGGAGTAAGACAGGGTATAAAGGTCTGTTCTGGGGTTGGTAGACTCTGGGTGTTGGTTAGTTTGGAGTAAGACAGGGTATAAAGGTCTGTTCTGGGGTTGGTAGACTCTGGGTGTTGGTTAGTTTGTAAGAGTAAGACAGGGTATAAAGGTCTGTTCTGGGGTTGGTAGACTCTGGGTGTTGGTTAGTTTAAGAGTAAGACTGGGTGTTGGTTAGTTTGGAGTAAGACAGGGTATAAAGGTCTGTTCTGGGGTTGGTAGACTCTGGGTGTTGGTTAGTTTGGAGTAAGACAGGGTATAAAGGTCTGTTCTGGGGTTGGTAGACTCTGGGTGTTGGTTAGTTTGGAGTAAGACAGGGTATAAAGGTCTGTTCTGGGGTTGGTAGACTCTGGGTGTTGGTTAGTTTGGAGTAAGACAGGGTATAAAGGTCTGTTCTGGGGTTGGTAGACTCTGGGTGTTGGTTAGTTTGGAGTAAGACAGGGTATAAAGGTCTGTTCTGGGGTTGGTAGACTCTGGGTGTTGGTTAGTTTGGAGTAAGACAGGGTATAAAGGTCTGTTCTGGGGTTGGTAGACTCTGGGTGTTGGTTAGTTTGGAGTAAGACAGGGTATAAAGGTCTGTTCTGGGGTTGGTAGACTCTGGGTGTTGGTTAGTTTGGAGTAAGACAGGGTATAAAGGTCTGTTCTGGGGTTGGTAGACTCTGGGTGTTGGTTAGTTTGGAGTAAGACAGGGTATAAAGGTCTGTTCTGGGGTTGGTAGACTCTGGGTGTTGGTTAGTTTGGAGTAAGACAGGGTATAAAGGTCTGTTCTGGGGTTGGTAGACTCTGGGTGTTGGTTAGTTTGGAGTAAGACAGGGTATAAAGGTCTGTTCTGGGGTTGGTAGACTCTGGGTGTTGGTTAGTTTGGAGTAAGACAGGGTATAAAGGTCTGTTCTGGGGTTGGTAGACTCTGGGTGTTGGTTAGTTTGGAGTAAGACAGGGTATAAAGGTCTGTTCTGGGGTTGGTAGACTCTGGGTGTTGGTTAGTTTAAGACAGGGTATAGAGGTCTGTTCTGGGGTTGGTAGACTCTGGGTGTTGGTTATAAGAAGGTCTGTTCTGGGGTTGGTAGACTCTGGGTGTTGGTTAGTTTGGAGTAAGACAGGGTATAAAGGTCTGTTCTGGGGTTGGTAGACTCTGGGTGTTGGTTAGTTTGGAGTAAGACAGGGTATAAAGGTCTGTTCTGGGGTTGGTAGACTCTAAGTTGGTTAGTTTGGAGTAAGACAGGGTATAAAGGTCTGTTCTGGGGTTGGTAGACTCTGGGTGTTGGTTAGTTTGGGTAAGACAGGGTATAAAGGTCTGTTCTGGGGTTTGGAGTAAGACAGGGTATAGGTCTGTTCTGGGTGGTTGGTTAGTTTGGAGTAAGACAGGGTATAAGTCTGTTCTGTTCTGGGGTTTGGAGTAGACTCTGGGTGGGTGTTGGTTAGTTTGGTAGACTCTAAGACAGGGTATAAAGGTCTGTTCTGGGGTACTCTGGGTGTTGGTTAGTTTGGAGTAAGACAGGGTATAAAGGTCTGTTCTGGGGTTGGTAGACTCTGGGTGTTGGTTAGTTTGGAGTAAGACAGGGTATAAAGGTCTGTTCTGGGGTTGGTAGACTCTGGGTGTTGGTTAGTTTGGAGTAAGACAGGGTATAAAGGTCTGTTCTGGGGTTGGTAGACTCTGGGTGTTGGTTAGTTTGAGTAAGACAGGGTATAAAGGTCTGTTCTGGGGTTGGTAGACTCTGGGTGTTGGTTAGTTTGGAGTAAGACAGGGTATAAAGGTCTGTTCTGTAGACTCTGGGTGTTGGTTGGTAGACAGGGTATAAAGGTTTGTTCTGGGGTTGGTAGACTCTGGGTGTTGGTTAGTTTGGAGTAAGACAAGGTATAAAGGTTTGTTCTGGGGTTGGTAGACTCTGGGTGTTGGTTAGTTTGAGGTGAGACAGGGTATAAAGGTCTGTTCTGGGGTTGGTAGACTCTGGGTGTTGGTTAGTTTGGAGTAAGACAGGGTATAAAGGTCTGTTCTGGGGTTGGTAGACTCTGGGTGTTGGTTAGTTTGGAGTAAGACAGGGTATAAAGGTCTGTTCTGGGGTTGGTAGACTCTGGGTGTTGGTTAGTTTGGAGTAAGACAGGGTATAAAGGTCTGTTCTGGGGTTGGTAGACTCTGGGTGTTGGTTAGTTTGGAGTAAGACAGGGTATAAAGGTCTGTTCTGGGGTTGGTAGACTCTGGGTGTTGGTTAGTTTGGAGTAAGACAGGGTATAAAGGTCTGTTCTGGGGTTGGTAGACTCTGGGTGTTGGTTAGTTTGGAGTAAGACAGGGAATAAAGGTCTGTTCTGGGGTTGGTAGACTCTGGGTGTTAGTTAGTTTGGAGTAAGACAGGGTATAAAGGTTTGTTCTGGGGTTGGTAGACTCTGGGTGTTGGTTAGTTTGGAGTAAGACAGGGTATAAAGGTCTGTTCTGGGGTTGGTAGACTCTGGGTGTTGGTTAGTTTGGAGTAAGACAGGGTATAAAGGTTTGTTCTGGGGTTGGTAGACTCTGGGTGTTGGTTAGTTTGGAGTAAGACAGGGTATAAAGGTTTGTTCTGGGGTTGGTAGACTCTGGGTGTTGGTTAGTTTGGAGTAAGACAGAGTATAAAGGTTTGTTCTGGGGTTGGTAGACTCTGGGTGTTGGCTCTGCCTCTCTACCTTTATCCTCCACAGACAACCCATACTTCTCAAAAAAATAAGAGAGAGAGAGAGAGAGGGGGAGAGAGAGAGAGAGAGAGAGAGAGAGAGACCCAGCACAACCATCTGTATTCCCTCTAAGAGAACAGGGCTGTGTACCATCCAATTATCTGTCAGCAGTGAATGATAGCCGCAATAATGTATTCACGCTGCGGATCAATTTTTAATCAAGATGAGAAATAAGAAGGGGAAAGGAAGTTCCAAATGGCCCACCAGGAACTCCCATAATGCAATGCACCAGAAGGCGCAGAGGCCTTAATTTTCCACCAATCAAATGACTGCCTCCCTCACTACTACACCCCCCCCCTCCACCTTCCATGTCAGTGGCCTATTGACATGGAGGGGGAACTTGTTAGAGGACACTCACTCTGCTGTGTTATGTAGGTCATCACACCTTGTAGACTTGACCTATGACACCACCAGGTTCATCACGCCCTGAAGACTTGACCTCTGTGTGTCAAGGACAACACCACCAGGTTCAGAGACGGGTCATGTTTCTCTACAACACCACCAGGTTCAGAGACGGGTCATGTTTCTCTACAACACCACCAGGTCCATCAGAGACGGGTCATGTTTCTCTACAACACCACCAGGTCCATCAGAGACGGGTCATGTTTCTCTACAACACCACCAGGTCCATCAGAGACGGGTCATGTTTCTCTACAACACCACCAGGTTCAGAGACGGGTCATGTTTCTCTACAACACCACCAGGTCCATCAGAGACGGGTCATGTTTCTCTACAACACCACCAGGTTTCAGGGATGGGTCATGTTTCTCTACAACACCACCAGGTCCATCAGAGACGGGTCATGTTTCTCTACAACACCACCAGGTCCATCAGAGACGGGTCATGTTTCTCTACAACACCACCAGGTTCAGAGACGGGTCATGTTTCTCTACAACACCACCAGGTTCAGGGACGGGTCATGTTTCTCTACAACACCACCAGGTCCATCAGAGACGGGTCATGTTTCTCTACAACACCACCAGGTTCAGGGATGGGTCATGTTTCTCTACAACACAACCAGGTCCATCAGAGACGGGTCATGTCTCTCTACAACACCACCAGGTTCAGAGACGGGTCATGTTTCTCTACAACACCACCAGGTTTCAATCTGCAATGAAAGCTCTCCTATTAGTAATGAACCATCATCTTTCTAAAATACATCTTGAAGAGACCCCACATCTCTCCCCCTCCTCACTAAGTTAGAAAACACAATGTCTGTAAAACAAATGAGTAGGGAGGTAATTGCCGACAACACAAATTACATTTCCAATAAAGGCTCTTGTCTCTCCTGGGTCTCTGTCTCCGAGCCCTCAGCTCCTCTCAACCGTTTAACAATCTACATCCAACCTCCCTCACACACACACACACACACACACACACACACACACACACACACACACACACACACACACACACACACACACACACACACACACACACACACACACACACACAGACACACACACACACACACACACACACACACACACAAACACAGAGACACAGAGACACACAAACACACACACACACAGAGACACAAACACACACACACACACACACAGAGACACACAGAGACACAAACACACACACATAGACACACACACACACACACACACAGAGACACACACATAAACACACAGAGACACACACACACAGAAACACAGAGACACGCACAGAAACACACACACACACACACAGAGAGACACACATACCACTGAGAACCCACCGGAGAGGGATGTTCTATATTACACATCTACGATGCCTTGCAGTGTTCACCCCCCTTGGCATAATTCCTATTGTGTTGCATTACAACCTGTCATTTAAATGTGTTTTTACTTGGATTTCATGTAATGGACATACTGTACACAAAGTAGTCAAATTGGTGAAGTGAAATGAAAAACAATTATAGAAAATAAAAAAGGGAAAAGTGGTGCGTGTGTCACACCCTGACCTTAGAGATGCTTTAAATTCTCTATTTGGTAGGTCAGGGTGTGACTAGGGTGGGAAATCTATGTTTTCTATTTCTTTGTTGGCCGAGTATGGTTCCCAATCAGAGGCAGCTGTCTATCTTTGTCTCTGATTGGGGATCATACTTAGGCAGCCCTTTTTCCCACGTTCTGTTGTGGGATCTTGTCTTTGGTTGTTGCATGTGTTTGCACTCCTACCTTTACGTTCGTTGAGTTGTTTATTGTTTTTGGTGGAACATTTATAATTAATAGAAAATGTACGCCTACCACGCTGCACCTTGGTCTTCATTTAACGATGGACGTTACAGAAGATCCCACCTCCAACGGACCAAGCAGCATGGTCAGGAGGACTGGACCTGGGAGGAAATCCTGGAGGGAGCAGGACCCTGGACGCAGGCCGGGGAGTATCGCCGTCCGACGGAGGAGATAGAGGCGGAACGGCGACGATACGAAGAGTTAGCTCAACGAAGCAACCACGAGAGGCAGCCCCCCAAAAAATTGTGGGGGGGAGCACACGGGGAGATTGGCGGAGTCAGGGTTCAGACCTGAGCCAACTCCCCATGCTTACCGTGGGGAGCAAGTTACCGGTTCTGCGCACCATGCCTTCAGTGCGCATCCACAGCCTGGTGCGCTCTGTGCAAGCTCCCCGCAGTTGCCATGCTAGAGTGGGCATTCAGCCAGGACGGATTGTGCCGGCTCAGTGCTCCTGGCCTCCAGTGCGTCTATTCGGCCCAGGATATCCTGCGCCAGCTCTACACACGGTATCCCCAGTTCGCCAGCACAACACAGTGCGGCCTGTGCCAGCTCCCCACACCAAGCTTCCAGTACGCCTCCTCAGTACGGTGAGACCTGTTCCGGCTCCACAAACAAAGCCTCCAGTGATGATCCATGGTTCGAAGCCTCCAGTGATGATCCATGGCACGAAGCCTCCAGTGATGATCCATGGCCCAGAGCCTGTATTGATGATACATGGCAAGGAGCCTCCAGCGACGGTCCCCAGTCCGGAGCCTCCAGCGACTGTCCCCAGTCCGGAGCCTTCAGCGAAGGTTCCCAGTCTGGAGCCTCCAGCAACGGTCTGCAGTCCAGAGTCTCCAGCGACGGTCTGCAGTCCCGAGTCTCCAACAACGATCTGCAGTCCAGAGCCTCCAGCGGTGGTTCCCAGTTCAGAGCCTCCGGCGATGATCCACGGTCCGCTTCCTCCGGCAACGATCCACGGTCCGGTTACACAGAAGCGGAGGGAGCGGGGACTACGTCCCGAACCGGAGCCGCCACCGAGTGTAGATGCCCACCCGGACCCTCCCCTATAGTCCGCACCTTTGGGGGGGGTACTGTCACGCCCTGATCTTTGAGATCCTTGAAATTCTCTATTTGGTAGGTCAGGGTGTGACTAGGGTGGGAAATCTATGTTTATATTACTTTGTTGGCCAAGTATGGTTCCCATCAGAGGCAGCTGTCTATCGTTGTCTCTGATTGGGGATCATACATAGGCAGCCCTTTTTCCCACCTTCTGTTGTGGGATCTTGTCTTTGGTTGCTGCATGTGTTTGCACTCCGACCTTTACGTTCGTTGAGTTGTTTATTGTTGTTGGTGGAACATTTATAATTAAAAGAAAATGTACGCCTACCACGCTGCACCTTGGTCTTCATTTAACAAAGGTCGTTACAGCGTGCATATGTATTCACCCCCTTTGCTATGAAGCCCCTAAATAAGATCTGGAGCAACCAATTACCTTCAGAAGTCACATAATTTGTTAAAGAAAGTCCACCTGTGTGCAATCTAAGTGTCACATGATCTGTCACATGATCTCTTTACTGAAGACTCATCTCTTCATTGGGTCCTATGATTGAGGGTAGTCTGGCCCAGGAGTGCGAAGGTGAACAGAACGGCTCTGGAGCAACGAACCACCCTTGCTGTCTCTGCCTGGCCGGATCACCTTCTTTCCACTGGGATTCTCTGCCTCTAACCCTATTACAGGGGCTGAGTCACTGGCTTACTGGCTTCCATGCCATCCCTAGCAGGGGTGCGTCACTTGAGTGGGTTGAGTCACTGACGTGGTCTTCCTGTCTGGGTTGGCGCCCCCCCTTGGGTTGTGCCGTGGTGGAGATCTTTGTGGGCTATACTCGGCCTTGTCTCAGGATGGTAAGTTGTGGTTGAAGATTTCCCTCTAGTGGTGTGGGGGCTGTGCTTTGGCAAAGTGGGTGGGGTTATATCCTGCCTGTTTGGCCCTGTCCGGGGTATCATCGGATGGGGCCACAGTGTCTCCTGACCCCTCCTGTCTCAGCCTCCAGTATTTATGCTGCAGTAGTTTATGTGTTTATGACAGCAGGAGTGGTAGAGATACTCTCAATGATCGGCTATGAAAAGCCAACTGACACTTCTGAGGTGCTGATTTGTTGCACCCTCGACAACTACTGTGATTATTATTATTTGACCATGCTGGTCATTTATTAACATTTGAACATCTTGGCCATGTTCTGTTATAATCTCCACCCGGCACAGCCAGAAGAGGACTGGCCACCCCTCAGAGCCTGGTTCCTCTCTAGGTTTCTTCCTAGGTTTGGCCTTTCTAGGGAGTTTTTCCAAGCCACCGTGCTTCTACACCTGCATTGCTTGCTGTTTGGGGTTTTAGGCTGGGTTTCTGTACAGCACTTTGAGATATCAGCTGATGTATGAAGGGCTATATAAATTGATTTGGTTTGATTTGATCTCAGCATATATATATATATACCTGTTCTGAAAGGCCCCAGAGTCTGCAACACCAACATGCAAGGGGCACCACCAAGCAAGCGGTACTATGAAATTCAAGGATCTCTCCAAACAGGTCAGGGACAAAGTTGTGGAGAAGTACAGACCAGGGTTGGCTTATAAAAACATATCTGAAACTTTGAACATCCCACAGAGCACCATTAATCAGAGAGGCATCAAAGAGACCAAGGAGCTGCAAAGCTCCACAGCGGAGATTGGAGTAACTGTCCATAGGACCACTTTATGCCGTACACTCCACAGAACTGGGCTTTAAAAAAATAAGCAAACACGTTTGGTGTTTGTCAAAAGACATGTGGGAGACTCCCCAAACATATAGAAGAAGGTACTCTGGTCAGATGAGACTCAAATTTAGCTTTTGGCCATCAAGGAAAACGCTATGTCTGGCGCAACCCCAAAATCTCTCATCACCCCGAGAACACCATCCCTAAAGTGAAGCATGGTGGTGGCAGCATCATGCTGTCGGGATGTTTTTCATCGGGCAGGGACTGGGAAACTGGTCAGAATTGAAGGAATGATGGATGGCACTTAATACATGGAAATTCTTGAGGGAAACCTGTTTCAGTCTTCCAGAGATTTGAGACTGGGATGGGAGGTTCACCTTCCAGCAGGACAATGACCCTGAGCATACTGCTAAAGCAACACTCGAGTGGTTTAAGGGAAAACATTTAAATGTCTTGGAATGGCCTAGTCAAAGCCCAGACCTCAATACAATTGAGAATCTGTGGTATGACTTAAAGATTGCTATACACCAGCGGAACCCATCCAACTTTGAAGGAGCTGGAGCAGGTTAGAATGGGTAAAAATCAAAAGTGGAGATGTGTCAAACGTATAGACATACCCCGAGAGACTTGCAGATGTAATTGCTGCAAAAGGTGGCTCTACAAAGTATTGACTTTGGAGGTGAATCTCTGTGTGTGTGTGTGTGTGTGTGTGTGTGTGTGTGTGTGTGTGTGTGTGTGTGTGTGTGTGTGTGTGTGTGTGTGTGTGTGTGTGTGTGTGTGTGTGTGCTTGCGTGCATACGTGCGTGCGTGTGTGCAGTGTACGTCATTCCATGGAGTGCTATGGGGTCCAGTCATCAACTCCCCAGTCACCCAGATAGGATCGTGTGCACACACACACACGCACGCACACACACACACACACACACACACACACACACACACACACACACACACACACACACACACACACACACACACACACACACACACACACACACATGCAAACACAAACACAAACACTATCAGAGTTTATCAGAGTTTACCACTCATCCCTACCTGTCTCTTCTCTTAAAGCCTACAGAAAGGACCACACACACACCCGGACACACACACACCGACACCCTGACACACACACACACAGAATGGACTCGTATGACCTCACCACCTGAGATTAAATTGATTAGTAGCTTTGGGCAAGAAGGGGGATAGAGATCCTCAGACCCCTCAGACCCAAAACGTGTCAGTGAGAGCTCAGAGAGATGGATATGGACTGGTTGTTATAGTTATAATACTGATCTCTATGAATATAGAACAGAGGGGGAACTACCTGTAGTTATGGAAATACTGTCAATTGGTTTAGAGAGAGAGAGAGAGAGAGAGAGAGAGAGAGAGAGAGAGAGAGAGAGAGAGAGAGAGAGAGAGACAGAGAGAGAGAGAGAGAGAGAGAGAGAGAGAGAGAGAGAGACAGAGAGAGAGACAGAGAGAGACAGAGAGACAGAGAGACACAGAGAGAGAGAGAGAGAGAGAGAGACAGAGAGACAGAGAGAGAGAGAGAGAGAGAGACAGAGAGACAGAGAGAGAGAGAGAGAGAGAGACAGAGAGAGAGACAGAGAGAGAGAGAGACAGAGAGACACACAGAGACAGAGAGAGAGAGAGAGAGAGAGAGAGAGACAGAGAGAGAGAGAGAGAGAGAGAGAGAGAGAGAGAGAGAGACAGAGAGAGAGAGAGAGAGAGAGAGAGAGAGAGAAAACAAAGTATTGTCATGATTTGTTGATGTCAATAAAGTTTTTCACTCAATTTGGCATGAGGGTCTGTTATACAAATTGATGGAAAGGGGTGTTGGGGGAAAAACATCCGACATTATAAAATCCATGTACACAAACAACAAGTGTGCTCTTAAAATTGGCAAAAACACACATTACTTTCCACAGGGTCATGGGGTGAGACAGGGACGCAGCTTAAGTCCCACCCTCTTCAACATTTATATCAACAAATTGGCGAGGGCACTAGAACAGTCTGCAGCACCCGGCCTCACCCTGCTAGAATCTGAAGTCAAATGTCTACTGTTTGCTGATGATCTGGTGCTTCTGTCCCCAATGACAGCAGCACACAGATCTTCTGCATAGACATCAAAACCACAGGAAACTTGAATTAGTTATATTGCCCTTTATGGTTGTGAGGTCTGGGGTCCACTCACCAACCAAGAATTCATAAAATGGGACAAACACCAAACTGAGACTCTGCATGCAGAATTCTGCAAAAATATCCTCCGTGTACAACGTAGAACACCAAATAATGCATGCAGAGCAGAATTAGGCCGATACCCACTAATTATCCAAATCCAGAAAAGAGACTTTATATTCTACAACCACCTAAAAGGAAGTGATTCCCAAACCTTCCACAACAAAGCCATCACCTACAGAGAGATGAACCTGGAGAAGAGTCCCCTAAGCAAGCTGGTCCTGGGGCTGTTAACAAACACAAACACAACCCATAGAGCCCCAGGACAGCAACACAATTAGACCCAACTAAATCATGAGAAAACAAAAATATAATTACTTGACACATTGTAAAGAATTAACAAAAGAACTGAGCAAACTAGAATGCTATTTTTCTCTAAACAGAAAGTACACAGTGGCAGAATACCTGACCAAAGCCTTGCTATTGAGAAAGGTCGCCATAGCCTGCCGTCTCTTGAGAGCCAAGTCTGCCTATGTGCACACTGCCCACAAAATTAGGTGGAAACTGAGCTGCACTTCCTAACCTCCTGCCCAATGTATGACCATATTAGAGATACATATTTCCCTCAGATCACACAGATCCAACAAAGAATTCGAAAACAAATCCAATTTTGATAAACTCTCATATCTACTGGGTGAAACTCCACAGTGTGCCATCACAGCAGTAAGATGTGTGACCTGTTGCCACAAGAAAAGGGCAACCAAGTGAAGAACACAGCCCACTGTAAATACAACCCATATTTATGTTTATGTATTTTTGTACCTTTCGTACTTGAACTATTTGCACATATTATGACATTTGTAATGTCTTTATTCTTTTGAACATTTGGTGAGTGTAATGTTTACTGTTCAATTTTTTCTTGTTTATTTCACTTTTGTTAATTATCTATTTCACTTGCTTTGGCAATGTTAACATCTGTTTCCCATACCAATAAAGCCCTTAATTTGAAAGTGAATTGAAAGAGAGAGAGAGAGAGAGAATGTGTGTGTGTGTGTGTGTATGTTTACCTCTGTCCTCTCTCTCCAGGGTGTTGTGAGATGGTTTCAGGGTACTGCTGTCTGAGTCTGTATGACAGTGAGGTTCCTCTGTGGTGTCCCGTCCCAGACACTTTTGATGCCGCTGAGCAGACTTACGACATCTGTGTGTGTGTGTGTGTGTGTGTGTGTGTGTGTGTGTGTGTGTGTGTGTGTGTGTGTGTGTGTGTGTGTGTGTGTGTGTGTGTGTGTGTGTGTGCATAAATTACCTGGTGAGGAACAAGCCTGGGTCTGTAGCCGTCTGTGTATCCTTTCACGTGTCTTCCTCTCCTCACCTCATTTCCTCTACACTCCTCCGCATCTCCTCCTCTCCTCACCTCATCCCCTCTCCCCTCATCCCCCTCTCCCCTCATCACCCTCTCCTCCTCTCCTCATCTCCTCTCCCCTCATCTCTCCTCCTCTCATCTCCTCTCCCCTCATCCCCCTCTCCACTCCTCTCCCCCTCTCCACTCCTCCCCCTCCCCTCATCCCCCTCTCCTCTCATCCTCTCCCTCCTCCTCTCATCCTCTCCTCCCCTCATCTCCTCTCCCCTCATCCCCCTCTCCCTCCTCCCCCTCATCCCCCTCCCCCTCTCCTCCCCTCATCTCTCCCCTCATCCCCCCTCCCCTCATCCTCTGTTTCGTTTTCTAGATCTAGAAAAACAAGAACAGCTAGGGAAAACCTAGCCCAAACTCTGCTGGTCCATAGCAGAACAACTAGAGAAGACCTAGCCCAAACTCTGCTGGTCCATAGCAGAACAGCTAGAGAAGACCTAGCCCAAACTCTGCTGGTCCATAGCAGAACAGCTAGAGAAGACCTAGCCCAAACTCTGGTGGTCCATAGCAGAACAGCTAGAGAAGACCTAGCCCAAACTCTGCTGGTCCATAGCAGAACAGCTAGAGAAGACCTAGCCCAAACTCTGGTGGTCCATAGCAGAACAGCTAGAGAAGACCTAGCCCAAACTCTGGTGGTCCATAGCAGAACAGCTAAAGAAGACCTAGCCCAAACTCTGCTGGTCCATAGCAGAACAGCTAAAGAAGACCTAGCCCAAACTCTGCTGGTCCATAGCAGAACAGCTAGAGAAGACCTAGCCCAAACTCTGCTGGTCCATAGCAGAACAGCTAGAGAAGACCTAGCCCAGACTCTGGTGGTCCATAGTAGTTATTGGTTCAAGGACTGGAGCAACATTGCTTGTTGTAAAGTCCTTCTAATTGTGGAGTGTACTGTCCACTGCACACACACGCCCAGACAAACACACACACACACACACACTCCCTGACCTATAGCCTGAAGTCGGGATCATGGTCCTGCCCACTCCTCTGACATACCTTAGAGCTGCAGACACAAACATTACTCACACCTGAACTGACCCCAGAGTCATGACTCTATGCTGACCCCAGAGTCATGACTCTATACTGACCTCACACCTGACCTGAACCAAGATTCATGACTCTACACTGACCTCTCATCTGAACTGACCCCAGAGTCCGGGGCGGCAGGGTAGCCTAGTGGTTAGAGCGTTGGACTAGTAACCGAAAGGTTGCAAGTTCAAATCCCCGAGCTGACAAGGTACAAATCTGTCGTTCTGCCCCTGAACAGGCAGTTAAGTTAACCCACTGTTCCTAGGCCGTCATTGAAAATAAGAATTTGTTCTTAACTGATTTGCCTAGTAAAATAAAGGTAACATTTAAAAAAAAATTTTTTTTAATTATACTGACCCCAGAGTCATGACTCTATACTGACCCCAGAGTCATGAATCTATACTGACCCCAGAGTCATGACTCTATACTGACCCCAGAGTCATGACTCTATACTGACCCCAGAGTCATGAATCTATACTGACCCCAGAGTCATGACTCTATACTGACCCCAGAGTCATGAATCTATACTGACCCCAGAGTCATGACTCTATACTGACCCCAGAGTCATGACTCTACTGACCCAACAGAACTGTCTACTACAACAACCCACTACTATAGAGTTACAATACAACTACCTGAACCCAACAGTCCTGTCTACTACAACCCACTACTATAGAGATACAATACAACTACCTGAACCCAACAGTCCTGTCCTGTCTACTACAACAACCCACTACTATAGAGATACAATACAACTACCTGAACCCAACAGAACTGTCTACTACAACAACCCACTACTATAGAGTTACAATACAACTACCTGAACCCAACAGTCCTGTCTACAACAACCCACTACTATAGAGATACAATACAACTACCTGAACCCAACAGTCCTGTCATGTCTACTACAACAACCCACTACTATAGAGATACAATACAACTACCTGAACCCAACAGTCCTGTCTACTACAACAACCCACTACTATAGAGATACAATACAACTACCTGAACCCAACAGTCCTGTCTACTACAACAACCCACTACAATGGAGATACAATACAACTACCTGAACCCAACAGTCCTGTCTACTACAACAACCCACTACTATAGAGATACAATACAACTACCTGAACCCAACAGTCCTGTCCTGTCTACTACAACAAGCCACTACTATAGACTTACAATACAACTACCTGAACCCAACAGTCCTGTCCTGTCTACTACAACAACCGACTACAATGGAGATACAATACAACTACCTGAACCCAACAGTCCTGTCTACTACAACAACACTACTATAGACTTACAATACAACTACCTGAACCCAACAGTCCTGTCTACTACAACCCACTACTATAGAGTTACAATACAACTACCTGAACTAACAGTCCTGTCTACTACAACAACCCACTACTATAGTTACAATACAACTACCTGAACCCAACAGTCCTGTCCTGTCTACTACAACAACCCACTACTATAGCGATACAATACAACTACCTGAACCCAACAGTCCTGTCTACTACAACAACCCACTACTATAGAGTTACAATACAACTACCTGAACCCAACAGTCCTGTCTACTACAACAACCCACTACTATAGTTACAATACAACTACCTGAACCCAACAGTCCAGTCCTGTCTACTACAACAACCCACTACAATGGAGATACAATACAACTACCTGAACCCAACAGTCCTGTCCTGTCTACTACAACAACCGACTACAATGGAGATACAATACAACTACCTGAACCCAACAGTCCTGTCTACTACAACAACACTACTATAGACTTACAATACAACTACCTGAACCCAACAGTCCTGTCTACTACAACCCACTACTATAGAGATACAATACAACTACCTGAACTAACAGTCCTGTCTACTACAACAACCCACTACTATAGAGTTACAATACAACTACCTGAACTAACAGTCCTGTCTACTACAACAACCCACTACTATAGAGTTACAATACAACTACCTGAACTAACAGTCCTGTCTACTACAACAACCCACTACTATAGAGATACAATACAACTACCTGAACCCAACAGTCCTGTCCTGTCTACTACAACAACCCACTACTATAGAGATACAATACAACTACCTGGACCCAACAGTCCTGTCCTATCTACTACAACAACCCACTACTATAGAGATACAATACAACTACCTGAACCCAACAGTCCTGTCCTGTCTACTACAAAAACCCACTACTATAGAGTTACAATACAACTACCTGGACCCAACAGTCCTGTCCTGTCTACTACAAAAACCCACTACTATAGAGTTACAATACAACTACCTGAACCCAACAGTCCTGTCCTGTCTACTACAAAAACCCACTACTATAGAGTTACAATACAACTACCTGGACCCAACAGTCCTGTCCTATCTACTACAACAACCCACTACTATAGAGATACAATACAACTACCTGAACCCAACAGTCCTGTCTACTACAACAACCCACTACTATAGTTACAATACAACTACCTGAACCCAACAGTCCTGTCTACTACAACAACCCACTACTATAGCGATACAATACAACTACCTGAACCCAACAGTGCTGTCCTGTCTACTACAACAACCCACTACTATAGAGTTACAATACAACTACCTGAACCCAACAGTCCTGTCTACTACAACAACCCACTACTATAGAGTTACAATACAACTCCCTGGACCCAACAGTCCTGTCCTGTCTACTACAACAACCCACTACTATAGAGATACAATACAACTACCTGAACCCAACAGTCCTGTCTACTACAACAACCCACTACTATAGAGATACAATACAACTACCTGAACCCAACAGTCCTGTCTACTAGAACATCCCACTACTATAGAGATACAATACAACTACCCGAACCCAACAGTCCTGTCTACTACAACAACCCACTACTATAGAGTTACAATACAACTCCCTGGACCCACTGGGCAGGTACTTAGATGTAGTTTATTCATTAATCCCGTTCTCATCTCAGATATATGTCAGACTCTATTTGGATAAACACATTGATAATAAAAGCGAGAAGAGGGTGAAAAACAACAGTTGTGTGTCTGTGTTCACATCATCTCCTTACTTCTCCCGTCCTGAATGACCGGACATCTGAATTGATCCTCTGGCAGGGCGGTTGATCTCTCTGGGATTAGAACAGGGTCTACAGGGGCCGAGGAGAAAGAGGTCGGGAACCTCTCTGTGTTTCTCTCTCTTTTCTTTTGTTTGGGAATCGATGCCATCACTCCAGGAGGAAGATTACCATGACAGGTCATGTGAGGTGCCCAGTGTCAATGAGGGAGGGAGGGAGGGAGGGAGGGAGGGAGGGAGGGAGGGAGGGAGGGAGGGAGGGAGGGAGGGAGGGAGGGAGGGAGGGAGGGAGGGAGGGAGGGGGGGAGGGAGGGAGGGAGGGAGGGAGGGTGATTTGTTGCATTCCAAATCAAAGGCACTTCTCACAGAAATCGCAGCATGGAAAGTCCATTATTTCCAATGACTGCCTTAGTCTATTGACTAGTAGAGGGTGTGTAAGGTCTAATTCAGAGTCCCAAGGCACCGAGCCACGATGGTCCATTTTGACTGTAGCTTCACAGCTCTGAGACCACCGTCCACGGGCGACCCACAGACAGACAGCGGACCTCCCCAAAATTGACACCCACCGTGCGTACTCTATTAATTTGAACATGGCGACAGTTGGAGAAGTTTCTGGAGCCGCGCTGAGAATTTCAAAAGTACGAAAGCCGACGGTCCAGTATTCTCAACAGTGCTGTGCAGACACGTTTTGGACTCTGATAAACGCTTCAGGGGTGAATAGGATGCTGTCACAGAGACATAGAGTGCAATAGGCACTCCGGGACAGCAGGGTAGCCTAGTGGTTAGAGCATTGGACTAGTAACCGGAAGGTTGCAAATTCAAACCCCCGAGCTGACAAGGTACAAATCTGTCATTCTGCCCCTGAACAGGCAGTTAACCCACTGTTCCTAGGCCGTCATTGAAAATAAGAATTTGTTCTTAAGTGACTTGCCTGGTAGAATAAAGATAAAATAAAAAAATAGGACTTAGAAAAACTAACAGGTATTGTTTTCTTTAAATACGACAAGCATCGATCGAAAAATTCAGATGTGTGTTTCGACTTCAACGGAAGTTGTTTTGGCCCATTTCTTTCCCCCGTGAGAGAGAAACAGAAATATGTCTGAATACATTGTAGAGGAAGGGCATGTTCTGTTGTGTCTGATGCTCCTGGCAAAGACATGCAGCTTGAACACAAATCACTCTCATCGAACAGAAACAGTCATAAATAACATCATTTCTGCTTTAGCATCTTGAACGTCTCTTTCGGGGACCCTGTCCAGAGAAACAGAGACGTTTATGTCCAAGTGTTGCCTGTCACTCAGCCAGACATCAGGAATCTGTCTTCTCAAGCAGACAAACAATATCGGTCGCATCATCATAACACATGATGGACGAAATAAACCAAATCTAACACAGTGGACCATGTCAACTCTAACACAGTGGACCATGTCAACTCTAACACAGTGGACCATGTCAACTCTAACACAGTGGACCATGTCAACTCTAACACAGTGGACCATGTCAACTCTATCACAGTGGACCATGTCAACTCTATCACAGTGGACCATGTCAAATCTAACACAGTGGTTATAACCATGTCAACTCTAACACAGTGGACCATGTCAACTCTATCACAGTGGACCATGTCAACTCTAACACAGTGGTTATAACCATGGCAACTCTAACACAGTGGTTATAACCATGTCAACTCTATCACAGTGGTTATAACCACGTAAACTCTAACACAGTGGTTATAACCATGTCATCTCTAACACAGTGGTTATAACCATGGCAACTCTAACACAGTGGTTATAACCATGTCAACTCTATCACAGTGGACCATGTCAACTCTAACACAGTGGTTATAACCATGTCAACTCTAACACAGTGGAGCATGTCAACTCTATCACAGCGGTTATAACCATGTCAACTCTAACACAGTGGACCATGTCAACTCTATCACAGTGGAGCATGTCAACTCTATCACAGTAGTTAAAACCATGTCAACTCTATCACAGTGGACCATGTCAACTCTATCACAGTGGACCATGTCAACTCTAACACAGTGGACCATGTCAACTCTATCACAGTGGTTAAAACCATGTCAAATCTATCACAGTGGACCATGTCAACTCTAACACAGTGGTTAAAACCATGTCAACTCTAACACAGTGGTTATAACAGAGACACGACAGTAGTCAATTTTGCAGATTAACACTGGGGTGATAAATGATCAGATGGTCATGTACAGGTAGAGATATTGGTGTGCAAAAGAGCAGAAAAGTAAATAAATATAAACAGTATGGGGATGAGGTAGGTAAAATTGGGTGGGCTATTTACCGATAGACTATGTACAGCTGCAGCGATCGGTTAGCTGCTCAGATAGCAGATGTTTGAAGTTGGTGAGGGAGATAAAAGTCTCCAACTTCAGCGATTTTTAACAATTCGTTCCAGTCACAGGCAGCAGAGAACTGGAACGAAAGGCGGCCAAATGAGGTGTTGGCTTTAGGGATGATCAGTGAGATACACCTGCTGGAGCGCGTGCTACGGATGGGTGTTGCCATCGTGACCAGTGAACTGAGATAAGGCGGAGCTTTACCTAGCATGGACTTGTAGATGACCTGGAGCCAGTGGGTCTGGCGACGAATATGTAGCGAGGGCCAGCCGACTAGAGCATACAGGTCGTTAACACACACAGCCAATAACACACTGATAACACACACAGCCAATAACACACTGATAACACACACACACAGCCAATAACACACTGTTAACACACACACACAGCCAATAACACACTGATAACACACACACACAGCCAATAAAACACTGATAACACACACACACAGCCAATAACACACTGATAACACACACACACAGCCAATAACACACTGATAACACACACACAGCCAATAACACACTGATAACACACACACACAGCCAATAACACACTGTTAACACACACACACACACAGCCAATAACACACTGATAACACACACACACAACCAATAACACACTGATAACACACACACACAGCCAATAACACACTGTTAACACACACACACAGCCAATAACACACTGATAACACACACACACACAACCAATAACACATTGATAACACACACACACAGCCAATAACACACTGTTAACACACACAGCCAATAACACACTGATAACACACACAGCCAATAACACACTGATAACACACACACACACACAGCCAATAACACACTGATAACACACACACACACAGCCAATAACACACTGAGATATAACACACACACACACAGCCAATAACACACTGAGATATAACACACACACAGCCAATAACACACTGATAACACACACACACAGCCAATAACACACACACACACACACACACACAGCCAATAACACACTGAGATATAACACACACAGCCAATAACACACTGAGATATAACACACACACACACACACAGCCAATAACACACTGATAACACACACACAGCCAATAACACACTGAGATATAACACACACAGCCAATAACACACTGAGATATAACACACACACAGCCAATAACACACTGATAACACACACACACAGCCAATACACACACACACACACAGCCAATAACACACTGAGATATAAC
>NW_024609559.1:202500-219120 GCF_018296145.1 Oncorhynchus tshawytscha
TGATCGTGGACTTCAGGAAACAGCAGAGGGAGCAGCCCCCTATCCACATCGACAGTAGTGGAGAAGGTGGAAAGTTTTAAGTTCCTCGACGTACACATCATGGACAAACTGAAATGGTCCACCCACACAGACAGCATCGTGAAGAAGGCGCAACAGCATCTCTTCAACATCAGGAGGCTGAAGAAATTCGGCTTGTCACCAAAAACACTCACAAACTTTTACAGATGCACAATCGAGAGCATCCTGTTCGGCTGTATCACCGCCTGGTACGGCAACTGCTCCGCCCACAACCGTAAGGCTCTCCAGAGGGTAGTGAGGTCTGTACAACGCATCACCGGGGGCAAACTACCTGCCCTCCAGGACACCTACACCACCCAATGTCACAGGAAGGCCATAAAGATCATCAAGGACAACAACCACCCCAGCCACTACCTGTTCACCCCGCTATCATCCAGAAGGCGAGGTCAGTACAGGTGCATCAAAGCAGGGACCGAGAGACTGAAAAACAGCTTCTATCTCAAGGCCTTCAGAATGTTAAACAGCCATCACTAACCTTGAGTGGCTGCTGCCAACATACTGACTCAAATCTCTAGCAACTTTAATAATTAAACATTTGATGTAATAAATGTATCACTAGTCACTTTAAACAATTCCACTTTATATAATGTTTACATACCCTACATTACTCATCTCATATGTATATACTGTACTCTATACCATCTACTGCATCTTGCCTATGCTGTTTGGCCATCGCTCATCCATATATTTATATGTGCATATTCTTAGTCATTCCTTTACACTTGTGTGTAAAAGGTAGTTGTGAATTTGTTAGATTACTTGTTAGATATTACTGCACTGTCGGAACTAGAAGCACAAGCATTTCACTACACTTGCATTAACATCTGCTAACCATGTGTGTGACCAATAGAATTTGATTTGATTTGATACTGGATGATATATAACCTAGCTAGCTAGCTTAACTAGCATCTCCCTGTTTGATGCAGTCAAGACAGCTACTACGTCATCATATTGGATGATAGTTAGCCTAGCTAGCTAGCTTAACTAGCATGTCCCTGTTTGATGCAGTCAAGAGAGCTACTACGTCATCATATTGGATGATAATTAGCCTAGCTAGCTAGCTTTACTAGTTTTGCTCTGTTTGATGCATTCAAGACAGCTACTACGTCATCATATTTGGTGATAAATAACCTGGCTATGCTAACTATTAGTCTACTATAGCGCAAGTCTGTTTGGTTGATTGCTGTCTCTTGTCTCTCCCTCCCTCCTCCCTGTTCCCTTGTCACTCGATCACACTCACAGTAGCCGACAAACACAGCACGGCCCCTGATAGAGCGTCAGCTCTCTCTTCCTCCTCTCCCTTTATCAGCTCTCGTTAATAAAGTAGATTAACCTATCTTGGGTAGGGGGCAGTATCTGAGTTCAATTTCACTAGCCACACCCAGGCCTGATTACTGCCAGACCTGTTGAATCAAGAAATCACTTAACCTCTCTTGGGTAGGGGGCAGTATTTTCACGTCCGGATGAAAAGCGTGCCCAAAGTAAACTGCCTGTTACTCAGGCCCAGAAGCTAGGATATGCTTATAATTGATAGATTAGGATAGAAAACACGCTAAAGTTTCTAAAACTGTTAAAATAATGTGTTTTGTTTGTTAAAATAATGTCTGTGAGTAGAACAGAACTGATATGGCAGGCGAAACACCGAGGACAAACCATCCCCCAAAAAAAGAATTTCAGCCTACCACAATTTTCAATGGCTGTCACGTTTATTATAAGGCGAAGTCCTCCCAGATTGCAGTTCCTAGGGCTTCCACTAGATGTCAACAGTCTTTAGAAAGAGTTTCAGGCTGGTTTTTGGAAAAATGAGCCAGAAATGGTAGTTTTTCTAGGTGGCTCCCATTTTGGCTGAAGTGTTTCCAAGTGTGTGAATGAGAGAGCATTCTTTGTTTGTTTTTCTCTGGTAAAAACAATAACGATTAAATTTGATCATTTATTTACGTATTATGGTACCTAAGGTTTGATTATAAACGTTGTTTGACTTGTTTGGAAAAGTTTGTTAGTTATGTTTGGGATTCATTATGTATGCATTTTGATGGAGGGAAACTGGGTGGATTATTGACTGAAGTGCACCAGCTAAACTGAGTTTTTATGGATATAAAGAAGGACATTATCGAACAAAAGGACAATTTGTGATGTAACTGGGACCTTTTGGAGTGTCAACAGAAGAAGATCATCAAAGGTAAGGCATTTTTTTATATCGCTATTTCTGACTTTCGTGTCGCACCTGCCTGGTTGAAATATGTTTTTCATGTTTTTGTATGCGGGGCGCTGTCCTCAGATAATCGCATGGTGTGCTTTCGCCGTAAAGCCTTTTTGAAATCTGACACAGCGGCTGGATTAACATCAAGTTAAGCTTTATTTTCATGTATTACACTTGTGATTTTCTGAAAGTTAAATATTTATAATTCTTTAGTTTGAATATCGCGCTCTGCAATTTCACCGGATGTTGGCCAGGTGGGGCGCTACCACCTGCCCATAGGAAGTTAAAAATAGACTTATCTGAAAGGGTCTGGATCCGACCAGTTCTATACATAACAGGTTTTGTTGTCCTCGGGTTCATTTGGAACTGGTCTCCATATTTAAAATAAAAAATTAAATTAAAAAATAAAAAGATGTATTTATGCATATCGGTTCAGGATGGGAAAGCCCAAGGTCCATTTCGGAACAGGTCCAACTTCCTGGACCAGTGAAGGCCTCTACTCATGTTCCCCACCACAACTCAACCTTTTCTACTTGGACAATCCTGCCTCTGGACTCCCTGCTGGGGTTTAGTGTGTCTTTGATTTGGTTAGGGTTCCGTTGACATATTTCATCTGTTCATGTCATAAGTTCTTATTGCCATGTTAGTACATGCCTATACACACACCTCCTTCAGTGTATATACAGAATGCTAGTAGTTCATTCCTGGGTACTAGTCATTTTACTTAATCCTGTTTATCTGACTCTGATGGCATAGTTTCTGTGTGTCTTAACTATTCAGGTAATGAGGTAAAATCTCTCCCCATTAGTTCTTATGGGTCAAGATGGCTACCAGCCAGTCTTTTATCACACTAACTCAACATGGCTGACCAGTGATGTCATCACGTCCAGAGTCACTTCCTGGCCTCTACCAACATGGCTGTTGTTTACATGTTAGCATCCTATCATGCTACCGCTAACTGTTAACCTTGCTAGCCGCTATAGCTACTCATAGCCGCTCACTGTACATTCTGTTCCATTCCAGAAAACCACTATACGCTTTCACTACCACTAGTCTATTCTTCCTGTTTGCCTTGTGTGTGTCTGTTTGGTAATGAAATGTAAATTCTATCCGTGTCTCTTTCTGGTCATTCTACGTCCTCTAAAGGCCTCAGCATACTTCAATCCGGTTGGCTCCTGGCCGAGCTCGGCTATACAAACCAAACGAGTGTGCTCGCATACACCCATAAAAGACTTTCACTTGAAAAATGTGGAAAAAAAGAGCAATAGTACCGTTTGACCATTTTCTGATGCCGTAGCCAGTATACGCTTCCTCAAAATAGTCAGTATTAATCTAAGATAACTCAAGACATCTGTCATTAATTTTGACGTTTTTGCTGAGGAGATCTTAGTCGCACATTTTTACAAGTTTTGAGGGAGCTTGCAATTGGCATTTTGACTCTAGGAATGTCCACATGTTGTTAATTTCTCATACATGTGATGTCAACGTTGTGAACAGAGTGCCCCATGGTGGCAGTGGAGTTATGGTATGGACAGGCATAAGCTACAGACAACAAATACAATTACATTTTACAGATGGCAATTTGAATGCACAGAGATACCGTGATGAGGTCCTGAGGCCCATTGTTGTGCCATTCATCCGCCGCCATCACCTCATGTTTCAGCATGATAATGTACGGCCCCATGACGGAAGGACTTATACACAAATCCTGGAAGCTGAAAATGTCCCAGTTCTTCCATGACCTGGATACTCACCAGACATGTCACCCATTGAGCATCTTTGGGATGCTCTGGATCAACGTGTACAACAGCGTGTTCCAGTTCTCTACCAATATCAAGCAACTTCGCACAGCCATTGAAGAGGAGTGGGACAACATTCCACAGGCCACAATCGACAGCCTGATCAACTCTATTCAAAGGGGATGTGTTGCACTGCATGAGGCAAGTGGTCACACCAGATACTAACTGGTTTTCTGATCCCCATCCCTACCTATTTATTTTGGATGACTACTCATTCAAGTGTTTATTTTTTACTATTTTCTATATTGTGAAATAACGTTGAAGATATCACAACTATGAAATAACATATGGAATCATGTAGTAACCAAAAAAGTGTTAAACAAATCAAAATATATTTTATGTTGGAGATTCTTCAAAGTAACCACCCTTTGCCTTGATGACAACTTTGCACGCTCCTGGCATTCTCTCAACCAGCTTAATGAGGTAGTCACCTGGAATGCATTTCAATTAACAGGTGTGCCTTGTTAAAAGTTAATTCGTGGAATTTCATTTGAGCCAATCAGTTGTGTTGTGACAAAGTAGGGGAGGTATATAGAAGATCGCCCTATTTGTTAAAAGACCAAGTACATATTATGGCAAGGAACGTTCCCTCTGCTGCAGAGGATAAGTTCATTAGAGTTAACTGTCTCTCATGAGGACCTCCACAGGAAAGGAAGACCTAGAGTTACCTCTGCTGCAGAGGATAAGTTCAAACAAAGCAAAGAGAAACGACAGTTCATCATTACTTTAAGACATGAAGGTCAGTCAACCCAGAAAATTTCAAGAACTTTAAAAGTTTCTTCAAGTGCAGTTACAAAACCCATCAAGTTTTATGATGAAACTGGCTCTCATGAGGACCTCCACAGGAAAGGAAGACCCAGAGTCACCTCTGCTGCAGAGGATAAGTTCATTAGAGTTAACTGTCTCTCATGAGGACCTCCACAGGAAAGGAAGACCCAGAGTCACCTCTGCTGCAGAGGATAAGTTCATTAGAGTTAACTGTCTCTCATGAGGACCTCCACAGGAAAGGAAGACCCAGAGTCACCTCTGCTGCAGAGGATAAGTTCATTAGAGTTAACTGCACCTCAGAAATTGCAGCCCAAATAAATGCTTCACAGAGTTCAAGTAACAGACACTTCTCAACATCAACTGTTCAGAGGAGACTGTGTGAATCAGGCCTTCATGGTCGAATTGCTGCAAAGAAATCACTACTAAAGGACACCAATAAGAAGAAGAGACTTGCTTGGGAGAAGAAACAATGGACCGTTGGAAATCTGTCCTTTGGTCTGATGAGTCCCAATTTGAGAGTTTTGGTTCTTTGTGAGACGTAGAGTAGGTGAATGGATGATCTCCGGATGTGTAGTTCCCACCATAAAGCATGGAGGACGAGGTGTGATGGTGTGACGGTGCTTTGCTGGTGACACTGTCTGTGATTTATTTTTGATTTCAAGGCACACTTAACCAGCATGGCTACCACAGCATTCTGCAGCGATACACCATCCCGTCTGGTTTGGCTTAGTGGGACTATCATTTGTTTTTCAACATGACCAATAAGGAGGGAGATGGAGTGCTGCATCAGATGATCTGGCCTCCCCATTCCCCTGACCTCAACCAAATTGAGATGGTTTGGGATGAGTTGGACCCCAGAGTGAAGGAAAAGCAGCCAACAAGGGCTCAGCAAATGTGGGAACTCCTTCAAGACTGTTGGAAAAGCATTCCTTATGAAGCTGGTTGAGAGAATGCCAAGAGTGTGCAAAGCTGTCATCAAGGCAAAGGGTGGAATCTAAAATCAATTTTTATTTGTTGAACACTTTTTTGGTTACTACATGATTCCATGTGTGTTATTTCATAGTTTTGATGTCTTCACTATTATTCCACAATGTAGAAAATAGTGAAAATGAAGAAAAATCCTTGAATGAATAGGTGTGTAAAACATTTGACAGGTACTGTATGTTTACAATTATATATGTTTTAGGGTGGAAACAATCTCAATCGACATTGAAATAACTAAAACCCAATCAAACAGTGTGGAGATGATCATGGATGAACACCTGTAGTGTCTTCACTCTGTCCAGCTTGATAACAGTCATCTATAGTCTCTTCACTCTCTCCAGCTGGATAACAGTCATCTATAGTCTCTACACTCTGTCCAGCTGATAACAGTCATCTATAGTCTCTACACTCTGTCCAGCTGATAACAGTCATCTATAGTCTCTACACTCTGTCCTAACAGTCATCTATAGTCTCTACACTCTGTCCAGCTTGATAACAGTCATCTATAGTCTCTACACTCTGTCCTAACAGTCATCTATAGTCTCTACACTCTGTCCAGCTTGATAACAGTCGTCTATAGTCTCTACACTCTGTCCTAACAGTCATCTATAGTCTCTACACTCTGTCCAGCTTGATAACAGTCATCTATAGTCTCTACACTCTGTCCAGCTGATAACAGTCATCTATAGTCTCTACACTCTGTCCAGCTGATAACAGTCATCTATAGTCTCTACACTCTGTCCAGCTTGATAACAGTCATCTATAGTCTCTACACTCTGTCCAGCTGATAACAGTCATCTATAGTCTCTACACTCTGTCCAGCTGATAACAGTCATCTATAGTCTCTACACTCTGTCCAGCTGGATAACAGTCATCTATAGTCTCTACACTCTGTCCAGCTGATAACAGTCATCTATAGTCTCTACACTCTGTCCAGCTGATAACAGTCATCTATAGTCTCTACACTCTGTCCAGCTTGATAACAGTCATCTATAGTCTCTACACTCTGTCCAGCTGATAACAGTCATCTATAGTCTCTACACTCTGTCCAGCTGATAACAGTCATCTATAGTCTCTACACTCTGTCCAGCTGGATAACAGTCATCTATAGTCTCTACACTCTGTCCAGCTTGATAACAGTCATCTATAGTCTCTACACTCTGTCCAGCTGATAACAGTCATCTATAGTCTCTCACTCTGTCCAGCTGATAACAGTCATCTATAGTCTCTACACTCTGTCCAGCTGGATAACAGCCATCTATAGTCTCTACACTCTGTCCAGCTGATAACAGTCATCTATAGTCTCTACACTCTGTCCAGCTGATAACAGTCATCTATAGTCTCTACACTCTGTCCAGCTGATAACAGTCATCTATAGTCTCTACACTCTGTCCAGCTGATAACAGTCATCTATAGTCTCTACACTCTGTCCAGCTTGATAACAGTCATCTATAGTCTCTAGATAACAGTCATCTATAGTCTCAAATTCCAAAAGCGATGGATATTTTGGCAATTCTGACAGTGACAAAATACAACCAATTTTAAGTGAAAACTCCAGACCTCGATAAAGATAGTTTGTGGCCCGCGGGGAAACATTTCTTTGACACCCATGTTCTCGAAGTTAATGAGTGCTGAAATTAATTCAATATTTTAAAAAGAGGATTCATTTAAACTTTCTGCACACAAAGTCTGCATTTGTTAAATACAAAGGGGGTCACATGGTCAGATATAATCTGAAATAACATGATCAATCCAGTTGATTTTGGTTGTTTGTATATAGACAGTAGTATTTAGGGGTTATAGGGTATTTTTTTTAACCTTTATTTAACTAGGCAAGTCAGTTAAGAACAAATTCTTATTTTCAATGACAGCCTAGGAACAGTGGGTTAACTGCCTGTTCAGGGGCAGAACGACAGATTTGTACCTTGTCAGCTCAGGGGTTTGAACTTGCAACCTTCCGGTTACTAGTCCAACACTCGAACCACTAGGCTACCCTGCCACCCCATATACTGTATTATGTATCTGGGAATAGTGACAAACGGACCATACATCCTCCTATCAAGGTGAAAACATTACAAACGAACCATACACCCTCCTATCAAGGTGAAAACATTACAAACGAACCATACACCCTCCTATCAAGGTGAAAACATTACAAACGGACCATACACCCTCCTATCAAGGTTAAAACATTACAAACGGACCATACACCCTCCTATCAAGGTGAAAACATTACAAACGAACCATACACCCTCCTATCAAGGTGAAAACATTACAAAGTTGCCCCGTGCCTATAGGGCAGCCACTGAAGGTATGATTGAGACATGACAGTCAAAGCATTTTTTTAAATAATTTATTTCACCTTTATTTAACCAGGTAGGCTAGTTGAGAACAAGTTCTCATTCACAACTGCGACCTGGCCAAGATAAATCATAGCAGTGTGAACAGACAACAGAGTTACACATGGAGTAAACAATTAACAAGTCAATAACACAGTAGAAAAAAAAGAGAGTCTATATACATTGTGTGCAAAAGGCATGAGGAGGTAGATGAATAATTACAATTTTGCAGATTAACACTGGAGTGATAAATGATCAGATGGTCATGTGCAGGAAGATATACTGGTGTGCAAAAGAGCAGAAAGGTAAATAAATATAAACAGTATGGGGATGAGGTAGGTAAAATTGGGTGAGCTATTTACCGATAGACTTTGTACAGCTGCAGCGATCGGTTAGCTGCTCAGATAGCAGGGTACATTGAGACCTGAGCAGTGAGAACCATCTCGTTCTCCCCCTTACTCTGCTATCTCTCTATCTCTCTCTCTCTCTCTCTCTCTCTCTCTATCTCTCTCTATCTCTCTATCTCTCTCTCTCTCTCTCTCTCATCTCTCTCATCTCTCTCTCTCTCTCCCTCTCTCTCTATATCTCTCTCTCTCTATCTCTCTCTATCTCTCTATCTCTCTCTCTCTCTCTATCTCTCTCTCTCTCTCTCTCTCTCTCACCTCAGAGCCTCCAGTCTTTCACTCTGTGTTGCTCGGGGAATCTCCTTTGCCTGTGTTTACTGTGAAAGACCAAGGAGTACTTACACATTAGCCACCGCCATGCAATTTGGGTCGCGCCGCATGAAATCCTTACCAATTATTCAGAGGCGCAGCGAAGGGGCTTTTCTCCGTGGAATAAAACCTCTCTCTCTCTCTCTCTCTGTGTTTTAGCTTCGGGCGAAAGAGGGGGATCGGAGCGGGGAGCGGCGTCACGGATAGCGGAACATCGCTCTGACACTTCCCTAATGTATCGGAGGTCTCACTTATTCTAACGACATTTCAGCTAACGACCGTTTGCCATTATACACCTAACTGTTGGTTACCAGAACGGGGAGCCTTTTCACTATCCTGACTGGAAGACGGAGTGGAAATGAGAAGATTTAATTAAATCCTCAGACTGCTAGAGATGCCAAATCAAAATCAAATCAAATCAAATTGCCGTAACACTTTAACTGTTGGTAACCAGACCAAGTGTGGGAGCTTTGCTGTCGTGGCTGAAAGATGGCCATAGAAGAGGAGTTGGAGTGGAGAGAATAGGGAACTTTAATCCTCAGCCACGTTGTGTTGTTAGTTGTGATGGTGGGGATGAGACAGAAGGCCCTATACAACCATCTGTCATAGTAGATACACAATCCAACAGATACATCTGAAAGGCTTAAACGGTGTCAACAAATCATATTGTCTCTCTACCCTGTGTCACCTCTTGCAGGTCATATTGTCTCTCTACCCTGTGTCACCTCTTGCAGGTTGTTCCTAATTAAGTGTTTAAATGTTGTTTTTTAAAGTACATGTGTTTTTGTCCTTTGAATCTTTCTCTTTTAGAATGAGGAGGAGAGTGTGAAAACAGTGAGAGAGAAAAGAGAGTCTTTGGTGGGGGGAAAACCAGCCCCTATTTCCTGTTTTCACACATCATCAGAGGCTGACAGGTTGCTAAAGCAAAAGGTATTTCATCATCCAATTTCAACAGTTTTTGTTTGCGAAAATGTGAGAAAAGAAGAGTAGTGAAAATGAAACGAGGAGACAGAAGGGGGAGATGTATTTCAATTGAAGCTAAAGCTCCCTCTCGAAATGTCCCTCTCGATTTAGCTTTGATCCAAGTGTGGTGCTCCCTCTTTCATCTCTCACCTCTAGGTAAGGAGGGCTCTTTGTTCTGAGGACAGTTGGATGTTCATTGGACTGAAAATAGTTTTGATTTAAGTCTGGCAACAAAAGTTAATGGAACCAACCACATAGACCTAAATGTTTTTTTCAGGCACACGTGCAGTGTAGCTATTGGGAGGTGAACCGACACTCTTTTTTTGGGGGCACAAAAATGAAAAATTTGCTCCAAAGTTTGAAAATGTTTAGTATGAAAACCTCAAATAATGAAGGGTGTGTGTGTGAGCGTGATGTCATAATGGGGCTGCCCTGGGGTTAGGGTTGGGGTCACCAGTGTTTAGTCTAAGTGTTTCCCTGTAGGAGAGGAGACTCCAGCATTCCTGCTGCCACGCCACACAGATTTATTGCCAGGCTGTCTCACACACACATATGCACGTGCACACACCCATGCACATATGCACACACACACCCTGAATCGCACATTAAGGGCCCCACAAAACAACATACATCCATCAACACGCAAACCCCTATTCCCCCCACCAGCACCATGGCTCCCCAGTCAAAGTAATGGTCCTATGACCCGTGAACCAGCACCAGGCCCAACCCCATCCTCCCCTCTGTGTCTCACACACACACCAGCCTCAGTCTGTGTACGACAGCAATTTCCTGAAAAGCCCAGAGAGAACGGCACACTTCTCCATTAATGTTTACCAAAGCGCCAGGCAACCCCCTCCTCTCCTGGCCCAGGAAAAACAGAGCATGGTCGGCGCTGGTCACTGGCAATTACAACTCATCTAACTGTATGATCTACAGCTCTGTCAAATAACCAGCAGAGAGAGAGAGAGAGAGAGAGAGAGAGAGACGTCATGCGTCATGTTACTCGTCATGCTAGTCGTCATGGTAGTCATCATGGTAGTCGTCATGCTAGTCGTCATGGTAGTCATGCCAGTCAGCATGATAGTCATGCCAGTCTTCATTATAGTCATGCCAGTCTTCATTATAGTCATGCCAGTCTTCATTATAGTCATGCCAGTCTTCATGATAGTCATGCCAGTCTTCATGATAGTCATGCCAGTCTTCATTATAGTCATGCCAGTCTTCATTATAGTCATGCCAGTCTTCATGATAGTCATGCCAGTCTTCATGATAGTCATGCCAGTCTTCATTATAGTCATGCTAGTCAGCATGATAGTCATGCCAGTCTTCATGATAGTCATGCCAGTCTTCATTATAGTCATGCTAGTCTTCATGATAGTCATGCCAGTCTTCATTATAGTCATGCTAGTAGTGGTAATTCACACACAATCCTCATAGATGTTGTAAAAGGAGCCATAACATTATCTCAAGTCTTTGACAGCAATGAACGCTGCATTGTATATTGTTATCTCCTGACAGTAATGAACGCTGCATTGTATATTGTTATCTCCTGACAGTAATGAACGCTGCATTGTATATTGTTATCTCCTGACAGTAATGAACGCTGCATTGTATATTGTTATCTCCTGACAGTAATGAATGCTGCATTGTATATTGTTATCTCCTGACAGTAATGAACGCTGCATTGTATATTGTTATCTCCTGACAGTAATGAATGCTGCATTGTATATTGTTATCTCCTGACAGTAATGAATGCTGCATTGTATATTGTTATCCCCTGACAGTAATGAACGCTGCATTGTATATTGATATCTCCTGATAGTAATGAATGCTGCATTGTATATGGTTATCTCCTGATAGTAATGAACGCTGCATTGTATATTGTTATCTCCTGACCGCTGCATTGTATATGGTTATCTCCTGACAGTAGAGAGGTCCTGGTCTGTCATGTTCCAGCTCTGAGAGGCCCTGGTCTGTCATGTTGCTGCTCTGAAAGGCCCTGGTCTGTCATGTTCCTGCTCTGAGAGGCCCTGGTCTGTCATGTTCCTGCTCTGAGAGGCCCTGGTCTGTCATGTTCCTGCTCTGAGAGGCCCTGGTCTGTCATGTTCCTGCTCTGAGAGGCCCTGGTCTGTCATGTTCCTGCTCTGAGAGGCCCTGGTCTGTCATGTTCCTGCTCTGAGAGGCCCTGGTCTGTCATGTTCCTGCTCTGAGAGGCCCTGGTCTGTCATGTTCCTGCTCTGAGAGGCCCTGGTCTGTCGTGTTACAGCTCTGAGAGGCCCAGTCCGATCAGAAATAATTATTGCTGACATCAAACAGATGTCAGATTATCATCTATGTCTGACTCCTGTAAATCTAAATAAACCAAACACACACAATGACTCGATACACACCACACACACACACAGATTCACGCACAACCTCCCCCACACACACACGCACACAAAGACTCGATACACACACACTTGTGATTGCCCAACCTGACTTAATCTCCCTCTCAGATCTCCAAACAAAAACCCCTTGATTAGCCCCTGACAGGATCTACACACACACACACACACACACACACACACACACATACGATTTTCACACACAGACACACAATCTACACACACACAATCTTCACAGACCTTTAATCTGGAGACATAAAGACGAAGAGGCAACAAGGGTCTGAAGTTTATCAGATTAGATGTTCAGCATGAGCTATCAAAGACCAGACAGATCTCTCTTTAATACATCTGTGCACACACACTCACACAGGCCACACACACACACAACACAGACAGGAGAGCCTTTTAAACAAGCCAAGCAGCCCTTTGTCATGGTAACGCTTCAGGAGAACATGGGCTTCATAGGGTTCAGATCGATGTCTGGATTACATCACGCCTCCATGATCACGTACTCAAACACTAGATAAAACACACAACGCACACGCTGGATAAAACACACAACACACACACTAGATAAAACACACAACACACACACTAGATAAAACACACACACACCACACACACAACATACACATTAGATAAAACACACAACGCACACGCTGGATAAAACACACACACCACACACACTGGATAAAACACACACACACACACACTAGATAAAACACACAACACACACACTAGATAAAACACACAACAACATACACATTAGATAAAACACACAACACACACACTAGATAAAAAACACACACACACTGGATAAAACACACAACATACACATTAGATAAAACACACAACACACACGCTGGATAAAACACACACACCACACACACTGGATAAAACACACACACCACACACACTAGATAAAACACACACCACGCACACATTGGATAAAACACACAACACACACACTAGATAAAACACACAAACACACACACTAGATAAAACACACAACACACACACTAGATAAAAACACACACCACACACACAACATACACATTAGATAAAACACACAACGCACACGCTGGATAAAACACACACACCACACACACTGGATAAAACACACAACACACACACTGGATAAAACACACACCACACACACTGGATAAAACACACACACCACACACACTAGATAAAACACACAACGCACACACTGGATAAAACATTCAACACAACACACACACTGGATAAAACACAACATACACAACACACACACACTGGATAAAACCCACAACAACCTTTAATGGTGGTGAACCCCACTCTGAACAGGATAGGGGGAGTTGGAGTCTTTAATGGTGGTGAACCCCACTCTGAACAGGATAGGGGGAGTTGGAGTCTTTAATGGTGGTGAACCCCACTCTGAACAGGATAGGGGGAGTTGGAGTCTTTAATGGTGGTGAACCCCACTCTGAACAGGATAGGGGGAGTTGGAGTCTTTAATGGTGGTGAACCCCACTCTGAACAGGATTGGGGGAGTTGGAGTCTTTAATGGTGGTGAACCCCACTCTGAACAGGATTGGGGGAGTTGGAGTCTTTAATGGTGGTGAACCCCACTCTGAACAGGATAGGGGAGTTGGAGTCTTTAATGGTGGTGAACCCCACTCTGAACAGGATTGGGGAGTTGGAGTCTTTAATGGTGGTGAACCCCACTCTGAACAGGATTGGGGGAGTTGGAGTCTTTAATGGTGGTGAACCCCACTCTGAACAGGATTGGGGGAGTTGGAGTCTTTAATGGTGGTGAACCCCACTCTGAACAGGATTGGGGGAGTTGGAGTCTTTAATGGTGGTGAACCCCACTCTGAACAGGATTGGGGGAGTTGGAGTCTTTAATGGTGGTGAACCCCACTCTGAACAGGATTGGGGGAGTTGGAGTCTTTAATGGTGGTGAACCCCACTCTGAACAGGAAAGGGGAGTTGGAGTCTTTAATGGTGGTGAACCCCACTCTGAACAGGATGGGGGAGTTGGAGTCTTTAATGGTGGTGAACCCCACTCTGAACAGGATTGGGGGAGTTGGAGTCTTTAATGGTGGTGAACCCCACTCTGAACAGGATTGGGGGAGTTGGAGTCTTTAATGGTGGTGAACCCCACTCTGAACAGGATGGGGGAGTTGGAGTCATGCTATTATAGTTTGGACTTTTGCTACAATTAGGGCCTTTTACACTAACAAACAGGATGGGAAGTAGAGTCCTTTACACTAACAAACAGGATGTAAAGTAGGTCTTTACACTAACAAACAGGATGTGAAGTAGGTCTTTTACACTAACAAACAGGTTGTGAAGTAGGTCTTTACACTAACAAACAGGATGTGAAGTAGGTCTTTTACACTAACAAACAGGATGTAAAGTAGGTTCTGCCTTTCTTAGAAATCAGATTTGCAGCATTTAGCATTGGATGTGGATGGGGGGGGATGTTGGGGGGTATGGGGGGTCTTTAGTCATGGTGGTGATAGTCATTGGATGTGGGGGGGTATGGGTGGGTTTATAGTCATTGGATGTGGATGTGGGGAGTTGGAGGGGGTATGGGTGGGTTTATAGTCATTGGATGTGGATGGGGGGGGGTAAAGTCATGCTATTATAGTATTGGATAGTCATTGGATTGGATGTGGGGGTATGGGGGGTTTATAGTCATTGGATGTGGATGGATGTATGGGTGGGTTTATAGTCATTGGATGTGGATGTGGGGGGTATGGGTGGGTTTATAGTCATTGGATGATGGGGGTATGGGTGGGTTTACAGTCAATGTGGATGTGGGGTATGGGTCTTTTATAGTCAATGTGGACAGGATGTGGGTTTATAGTCATTGGTGGATGTGGGGGTTCTGCCTTTTTAGAAGTCATTGGATTTGGCAGGTTTATAGTTTAGCATTGGATGTGGAAGTCATTGGGGGGGTATGGGGGGTTTATAGTCATTGGATGTGGATGTGGGGGGTATGGGTGGGTTTATAGTCATTGGATGTGGATGTGGGGGGTATGGGTGGGTTTATAGTCATTGGATGTGGATGTGGGGGGTATGGGTGGGTTTATAGTCATTGGATGTGGATGTGGTGGGTATGGGTGGGTTTATAGTCATTGGATTGGATGTGGGGGTATGGGTGGGTTTATAGTCATTGGATGTGGATGTAGTCATTGGATGTGGGGGGTATGGGTGGGTTTTAAGTCATTGGATGTGGGGGGTATGGGTGGGTTTAAAGTCATTGGATGTGGGGGTATGGGTGGGTTTATAGTCATTGGATGGGGGTATGGGTGGGTTTATAGTCATTGGATGTGGTGGATGTGGGTTTATAGGGGGTATGGGTGGGTTTATAGTCATTGGATGTGGATGTGGGGGTATGGGTGGGTTTATAGTCATTGGATGTGGATGTGGGGGTATGGGTGGGTTTATAGTCATTGGATGTGGATGTGGGGGTATGGGTGGGTTTATAGTCATTGGATGTGGATGTGGGGGTATGGGTGGGTTTATAGTCATTGGATGTGGATGTGGGGGGTATGGGTGGGTTTAAAGTCATTGGATGTGGGGGTATGGGTGGGTTTATAGTCATTGGATGTGGGGGTATGGGTGGGTTTATAGTCATTGGATGTGGATGTGGGGGGTATGGGTGGGTTTATAGTCATTGGATGTGGATGTGGATGTGGGGGGTATGGGTGGGTTTATAGTCATTGGATGTGGATGTGGGGGGTATGGGTGGGTTTATAGTCATTGGATGTGGATGTGGGGGGTATGGATGGGTTTATAGTCATTGGATGTGGATGTGGGGGTATGGGTGGGTTTAAAGTCATTGGATGTGGGGGTATGGGTGGGTTTATAGTCATTGCATGTGGGGGGTATGGGTGGGTTTATAGTCATTGGATGTGGATGTGGGGGTATGGGTGGGTTTATAGTCATTGGATGTGGATGTGGGGGGTATGGGTGGGCCACTTTGGAAACAACTGTTTAAAAATGAATACTGAAGTGTTGTCTTCTGGGAATACAGTCCATATGTTGTCGTGTTTGTTTTTCCCTGAATAAAGTTATTTTAATGCAGCGTGTCTTTGTGCGTAAAATAACTGCAGCTCACTTCACCAATGGACAGATGTCACCTAGCCTGGTGGGACAGATAGCCTGGTGGGACAGATGTCACCTAGCCTGGTGGGACAGATAGCCTGGTGGAACAGAAGTCACCTAGCCTGGTGGAACAGATAGCCTGGTGGAACAGATGTCACCTAGCCTGGTGGGACAGATGTCACCTAGCCTGGTGGGACAGATGTCACCTAGCCTGGTGGAACAGATGTCACCCAGCCTAGTGGGACAGATGGCACCTAGCCTGGTGGGACAGATAGCCTGGTGGAACAGATG
>NW_024609560.1:0-27500 GCF_018296145.1 Oncorhynchus tshawytscha
AGAGCCCATAGGTCTGGTCACAAAAGTAGTGCACTACAGAGTCTGGTCTAAAGTAGTGTACTACAGAGTCTGGTCTAAAGTAGGCATTACACAGTCTGGTCTAAAGTAGTGTACTACAGAGTCTGGTCTAAAGTAGTGTACTACAGAGCCCATAGGCCTGGTGTAAAGTAGTGCACTACAGAGCCCATAGGTCTGGTCTAAAGTAGTGTACTACAGAGCCCATAGGTCTGGTCTAAAGTAGTGCACTACAGAGCCCATAGGTCTGGTCTAAAGTAGTGTACTACAGAGCCCATAGGTCTGGTCTAAAGTAGTGCACTACAGAGTCTGGTCTAAAGTAGTGAACTACAGAGTCTGGTCTAAAGTAGTGCACTACAGAGCCCATAGGCCTGGTCTAAAGTAGTGCACTACAGAGTCTGGTCTAAAGTAGTGTACTACAGAGTCTAAAGTAGTGCACTACAGAGTCTGGTCTAAAGTAGTGCACTACAGAGTCTGGTCTAAAGTAGTGCACTACAGAGTCTGGTCTAAAGTAGTGCACTACAGAGTCTGGTCTAAAGTAGTGCACTACAGAGCCCATCTGGTCTAAAGTAGTGTACTACAGAGTCTGGTCTAAAGTAGTGTACTACAGAGCCCATCTGGTCTAAAGTAGTGCACTACAGAGTCTGGTCTAAAGTAGTGTACTACAGAGTCTGGTCTAAAGTAGTGCACTACAGAGCCCTAGGTCTAAAGTAGTGTACTACAGAGTCTGGTCTAAAGTAGTGTACTACAGAGCCCATAGGCCTGGTCTAAAGTAGGTCTGGTCTAAAGTAGTGCACTACAGAGTCCATAGGCCTGGTCTAAAGTAGTGTACTACAGAGTCTGGTCTAAAGTAGTGCACTACAGAGCCCATAGGTCTGGTCTAAAGTAGTGTACTACAGAGATCATAGGCCTGGTCTAAAGTAGTGCACTACAGAGTCTGGTCTAAAGTAGTGTACTACAGAGTTTGGTCTAAAGTAGTGTACTACAGAGCCCATAAGCCTGGTCTAAAGTAGTACACTACAGAGTCTGGTCTAAAGTAGTGCACTACAGAGCCCATAGGCCTGGTCTAAAGTAGTGTACTACAGAGTCTGGTCTAAAGTAGTGCACTACAGAGTCCATAGGCCTGGTCTAAAGTAGTGCACTACAGAGTCTGGTCTAAAGTAGTGTACTACAGTGCCAAACGGGCCTGGTCTAAAGTAGTGCACTACAGAGTCTGGTCTAAAGTAGTGTACTACAGAGCCCATAGGCCTGGTCTAAAGTAGTGGACTACAGAGCCCATAGGCCTGGTCTAAAGTAGTGCACTACAGAGCCCATAGGCCTGGTCTAAAGTAGTGTACTACAGAGCCCATAGGCCTGGTCTAAAGTAGTGTACTACAGAGTCTGGTCTAAAGTAGTGTACTACAGAGCCCATAAGCCTGGTCTAAAGTAGTGCACTACAGAGTCTGGTCTAAAGTAGTGCACTACAGAGCCCATAGGCCTGGTCTAAAGTAGTGTACTACAGAGTCTGGTCTAAAGTAGTGCACTACAGAGCCCATAGGCCTGGTCTAAAGTAGTGCACTACAGAGTCTGGTCTAAAGTAGTGTATTACAGTGCCCATAGGCCTGGTCTAAAGTAGTGCACTACAGAGTCTGGTCTAAAGTAGTGTACTACAGAGCCCATAGGCCTGGTCTAAAGTAGTGTACTACAGAGTCTGGTCTAAAGTAGTGCACTACAGAGCCCATAGGTCTGGTCTAAAGTAGTGCACTACAGAGCCTGGTCCACTACAGAGCCCATAGGTCTGGTCTAAAGTAGTGCACTACAGAGTCTGGTCTAAAGTAGTGTACTACAGAGTCTGGTCTAAAGTAGTGCACTACAGAGTCTGGTCTAAAGTAGTGTACTACAGAGCCCATAGGCCTGGTCTAAAGTAGTGTACTACAGAGCCCATAGTCTGGTCTAAAGTAGTGCACTACAGAGCCCATAGGCCTGGTCTAAAGTAGTGTACTACAGAGCCCATAGGTCTGGTCTAAAGTAGTGCACTACAGAGCCCATAGGCCTGGTCTAAAGTAGTGCACTACAGAGCCCATAGGTCTGGTCTAAAGTAGTGTACTACAGAGCCCATAGGTCTGGTCTAAAGTAGTGCACTACAGAGTCTGGTCCATTACAGAGTCTGGTCTAAAGTAGTGCACTACAGAGAGGTCTGGTCTAAAGTAGTGCACTACAGAGTCTGGTCTAAAGTAGTGTACTACAGAGCCCATAGGCCTGGTCTAAAGTAGTGCACTACAGAGTCTGGTCTAAAGTAGTGTACTACAGAGTCTGGTCTAAAGTAGTGCACTACAGAGTCTGGTCTAAAGTAGTGCACTACAGAGCCCATAGGCCTGGTCTAAAGTAGTGTACTACAGAGTCTGGTCTAAAGTAGTGCACTACAGAGTCCATAGGCCTGGTCTAAAGTAGTGTACTACAGAGTCTGGTCTAAAGTAGTGCACTACAGAGTCCATAGGCCTGGTCTAAAGTAGTGCACTACAGAGTCTGGTCTAACGTAGTGTACTACAGTGCCAAACGGGCCTGGTCTAAAGTAGTGCACTACAGAGTCTGGTCTAAAGTAGTGTACTACAGAGTCTGGTCTAAAGTAGTGTACTACAGAGCCCATAGGCCTGGTCTAAAGTAGTGCACTACAGAGTCTGGTCTAAAGTAGTGTACTACAGAGTCTGGTCTAAAGTAGTGTACTACAGAGCCCATAGGCCTGGTCTAAAGTAGTGCACTACAGAGTCTGGTCTAAAGTAGTGCACTACAGAGCCCATAGGCCTGGTCTAAAGTAGTGTACTACAGAGCTCATAGGCCTGGTCTAAAGTAGTGCACTACAGAGTCTGGTCTAAAGTAGTGTACTACAGAGTTTGGTCTAAAGTAGTGTACTACAGAGCCCATAAGCCTGGTCTAAAGTAGTGCACTACAGAGTCTGGTCTAAAGTAGTGCACTACAGAGCCCATAGGCCTGGTCTAAAGTAGTGTACTACAGAGTCTGGTCTAAAGTAGTGCACTACAGAGTCCATAGGCCTGGTCTAAAGTAGTGCACTACAGAGTCTGGTCTAAAGTAGTGTACTACAGTGCCAAACGGGCCTGGTCTAAAGTAGTGCACTACAGAGTCTGGTCTAAAGTAGTGTACTACAGAGCCCATAGGCCTGGTCTAACGTAGTGCACTACAGAGTCTGGTCTAAAGTAGTGCACTACAGAGCCCATAGGCCTGGTCTAAAGTAGTGTACTACAGAGTCTGGTCTAAAGTAGTGTACTACAGAGTCTGGTCTAAAGTCTAAATAGTGTACTACAGAGCCCATAAGCCTGGTCTAAAGTAGTGCACTACAGAGTCTGGTCTAAAGTAGTGCACTACAGAGCCCATAGGCCTGGTCTAAAGTAGTGTACTACAGAGTCTGGTCTAAAGTAGTGCACTACAGAGTCCATAGGCCTGGTCTAAAGTAGTGCACTACAGAGTCTGGTCTAACGTAGTGTACTACAGTGCCAAACGGGCCTGGTCTAAAGTAGTGCACTACAGAGTCTGGTCTAAAGTAGTGTACTACAGAGCCCATAGGCCTGGTCTAAAGTAGTGTACTACAGAGTCTGGTCTAAAGTAGTGTACTACAGAGCCCATAAGCCTGGTCTAAAGTAGTGCACTACAGTGCCTGGTCTAAAGTAGTCCACTACAGAGCCCATAGGTCTGGTCTAAAGTAGTGCACTACAGAGTCTGGTCTAAAGTAGTGTACTACAGAGTCTGGTCTAAAGTAGTGCACTACACAGTCTGGTCTAAAGTAGTGTACTACAGAGCCCATAGGCCTGGTCTAAAGTAGTGTACTACAGAGCCCATAGTTCTGGTCTAAAGTAGTGCACTACAGAGCCCATAGGCCTGGTCTAAAGTAGTGTACTACAGAGCCCATAGGTCTGGTCTAAAGTAGTGCACTACAGAGCCCATAGGCCTGGTCTAAAGTAGTGCACTACAGAGCCCATAAGCCTGGTCTAAAGTAGTGTACTACAGAGCCCATAGGTCTGGTCTAAAGTAGTGCACTACAGAGTCTGGTCTAAAGTAGTGCATTACAGAGTCTGGTCTAAAGTAGTGCACTACAGAGTCTGGTCTAAAGTAGTGTACTACAGAGTCTGGTCTAAAGTAGTGCATTACAGAGTCTGGTCTAAAGTAGTGCACTACAGAGTCTGATCTAAAGTAGTGCACTACAGAGTCTGGTCTAAAGTAGTGTACTACAGAGTCTGGTCTAAAGTAGTGCACTACAGAGCCCATAGGTCTGGTCTAAAGTAGTGTACTACAGAGTCTGGTCTAAAGTAGTGTACTACAGAGTCTGGTCTAAAGTAGTGTACTACAGAGTCTGGTCTAACGTAGTGTACTACAGTGCCAAAGGCCTGGTCTAAAGTAGTGCACTACAGAGTCTGGTCTAAAGTAGTGTACTACAGAGCCTGGTCTAAAGTAGTGCACTACAGAGTCTGGTCTAAAGTAGTGTACTACAGAGCCCATAGGTCTGGTCTAAAGTAGTGTACTACAGAGCCCATAGGCCTGGTCTAAAGTAGTGTACTACAGAGTCTGGTCTAAAGTAGTGTACTACAGAGTCTGGTCTAAAGTAGTGTACTACAGAGCCCATAGGCCTGGTCTAAAGTAGTGTACTACAGAGCCCATAGGTCTGGTCTAAAGTAGTGTACTACAGAGATCATAGGCCTGGTCTAAAGTAGTGCACTACAGAGTCTGGTCTAAAGTAGTGTACTACAGAGTTTGGTCTAAAGTAGTGTACTACAGAGCCCATAAGCCTGGTCTAAAGTAGTACACTACAGAGTCTGGTCTAAAGTAGTGCACTACAGAGCCCATAGGCCTGGTCTAAAGTAGTGTACTACAGAGTCTGGTCTAAAGTAGTGCACTACAGAGTCCATAGGCCTGGTCTAAAGTAGTGCACTACAGAGTCTGGTCTAAAGTAGTGCAGTGCCTAGGTCTGGTCTAAAGTAGTGCACTACAGAGTCTGGTCTAAAGTAGTGTACTACAGAGCCCATAGGCCTGGTCTAAAGTAGTGCACTACAGAGTCTGGTCTAAAGTAGTGCACTACAGAGCCCATAGGCCTGGTCTAAAGTAGTGCACTACAGAGTCTGGTCTAAAGTAGTGTACTACAGAGCCCATAGGCCTGGTCTAAAGTAGTGCACTACAGAGTCTGGTCTAAAGTAGTGCACTACAGAGCCCATAGGCCTGGTCTAAAGTAGTGTACTACAGAGCCCATAGGCCTGGTCTAAAGTAGTGTACTACAGAGTCTGGTCTAAAGTAGTGTACTACAGAGTCTGGTCTAAAGTAGTGTACTACAGAGCCCATAGGCCTGGTCTAAAGTAGTGGACTACAGAGCCCATAGGCCTGGTCTAAAGTAGTGCACTACAGAGATCATAGGCCTGGTCTAAAGTAGTGCACTACAGAGTCTGGTCTAAAGTAGTGTACTACAGAGTCTGGTCTAAAGTAGTGTACTACAGAGCCCATAGGCCTGGTCTAAAGTAGTGTACTACAGAGTCTGGTCTAAAGTAGTGCACTACAGAGCCCATAGGCCTGGTCTAAAGTAGTGTACTACAGAGTCTGGTCTAAAGTAGTGTACTACAGAGTCTGGTCTAAAGTAGTGTACTACAGAGCCCATAGGCCTGGTCTAAAGTAGTGCACTACAGAGCCCATAGGTCTGGTCTAAAGTAGTGTACTACAGAGCCCATAGGCCTGGTCTAAAGTAGTGCACTACAGAGTCTGGTCTAAAGTAGTGTACTACAGAGTCTGGTCTAAAGTAGTGTACTACAGAGCCCATAAGCCTGGTCTAAAATAGTGCACTACAGAGTCTGGTCTAAAGTAGTGCACTACAGAGCCCATAGGCCTGGTCTAAAGTAGTGTACTACAGAGTCTGGTCTAAAGTAGTGCACTACAGAGCCCATAGGCCTGGTCTAAAGTAGTGCACTACAGAGTCTGGTCTAAAGTAGTGCACTACAGAGTCTGGTCTAAAGTAGTGTACTACAGAGCCCATAGGCCTGGTCTAAAGTAGTGCACTACAGAGTCTGGTCTAAAGTAGTGTACTACAGAGCCCATAGGCCTGGTCTAAAGTAGTGCACTACAGAGTCTGGTCTAAAGTAGTGTACTACAGAGCCCATAGGTCTGGTCTAAAGTAGTGTACTACAGAGTCTGGTCTAAAGTAGTGCACTACAGAGCCCATAGGTCTGGTCTAAAGTAGTGTACTACAGAGCCCATAGGCCTGGTCTAAAGTAGTGTACTACAGAGTCTGGTCTAAAGTAGTGTACTACAGAGCCCATAGGTCTGGTCTAAAGTAGTGTACTACAGAGCCCATAAGCCTGGTCTAAAGTAGTGTACTACAGAGCCCATAGGTCTGGTCTAAAGTAGTGTACTACAGAGATCATAGGCCTGGTCTAAAGTAGTGCACTACAGAGTCTGGTCTAAAGTAGTGTACTACAGAGTTTGGTCTAAAGTAGTGTACTACAGAGCCCATAAGCCTGGTCTAAAGTAGTGCACTACAGAGTCTGGTCTAAAGTAGTGCACTACAGAGCCCATAGGCCTGGTCTAAAGTAGTGTACTACAGAGTCTGGTCTAAAGTAGTGCACTACAGAGTCCATAGGCCTGGTCTAAAGTAGTGCACTACAGAGTCTGGTCTAAAGTAGTGTACTACAGTGCCAAACGGGCCTGGTCTAAAGTAGTGCACTACAGAGTCTGGTCTAAAGTAGTGTACTACAGAGCCCATAGGCCTGGTCTAACGTAGTGCACTACAGAGTCTGGTCTAAAGTAGTGCACTACAGAGCCCATAGGCCTGGTCTAAAGTAGTGTACTACAGAGCCCATAGGCCTGGTCTAAAGTAGTGTACTACAGAGTCTGGTCTAAAGTAGTGTACTACAGAGCCCATAAGCCTGGTCTAAAGTAGTGCACTACAGAGTCTGGTCTAAAGTAGTGCACTACAGAGCCCATAGGCCTGGTCTAAAGTAGTGTACTACAGAGTCTGGTCTAAAGTAGTGCACTACAGAGTCCATAGGCCTGGTCTAAAGTAGTGCACTACAGAGTCTGGTCTAACGTAGTGTACTACAGTGCCAAACGGGCCTGGTCTAAAGTAGTGCACTACAGAGTCTGGTCTAAAGTAGTGTACTACAGAGCCCATAGGCCTGGTCTAAAGTAGTGCACTACAGAGTCTGGTCTAAAGTAGTGCACTACAGAGCCCATAGGCCTGGTCTAAAGTAGTGTACTACAGAGCCCATAGGCCTGGTCTAAAGTAGTGTACTACAGAGTCTGGTCTAAAGTAGTGTACTACAGAGCCCATAAGCCTGGTCTAAAGTAGTGCACTACAGTGCCTGGTCTAAAGTAGTGCACTACAGAGCCCATAGGTCTGGTCTAAAGTAGTGCACTACAGAGTCTGGTCTAAAGTAGTGTACTACAGAGTCTGGTCTAAAGTAGTGCACTACACAGTCTGGTCTAAAGTAGTGTACTACAGAGCCCATAGGCCTGGTCTAAAGTAGTGTACTACAGAGCCCATAGTCTGGTCTAAAGTAGTGCACTACAGAGCCCATAGGCCTGGTCTAAAGTAGTGTACTACAGAGCCCATAGGTCTGGTCTAAAGTAGTGCACTACAGAGCCCATAGGCCTGGTCTAAAGTAGTGCACTACAGAGCCCATAAGCCTGGTCTAAAGTAGTGTACTACAGAGCCCATATGTCTGGTCTAAAGTAGTGCACTACAGAGTCTGGTCTAAAGTAGTGCACTACAGAGTCTGGTCTAAAGTAGTGCACTACAGAGTCTGGTCTAAAGTAGTGCACTACAGAGTCTGGTCTAAAGTAGTGCACTACAGAGTCTGGTCTAAAGTAGTGTACTACAGAGTCTGGTCTAAAGTAGTGCACTACAGAGTCTGGTCTAAAGTAGTGCACTACAGAGTCTGGTCTAAAGTAGTGCACTACAGAGCCCATAGGTCTGGTCTAAAGTAGTGCACTACAGTGTCTGGTCTAAAGTAGTGCACTACAGAGCCCATAGGCCTGGTCTAAAGTAGTGTACTACAGAGCCCATAGGTCTGGTCTAAAGTAGTGTACTACAGAGTCTGGTCTAAAGTAGTGTACTACAGAGCCGATAAGCCTGGTCCACTACAGAGTCTGGTCTAAAGTAGTGCACTACAGAGCCCATAGGCCTGGTCTAAAGTAGTGTACTACAGAGTCTGGTCTAAAGTAGTGCACTACAGAGCCCATAGGCCTGGTCTAAAGTAGTGCACTACAGAGTCTGGTCTAAGTAGTGTACTACAGTGCCAAACGGGCCTGGTCTAAAGTAGTGCACTACAGAGTCTGGTCTAAAGTAGTGTACTACAGAGCCCATAGGCCTGGTCTAAAGTAGTGCACTACAGAGTCTGGTCTAAAGTAGTGCACTACAGAGCCCATAGGTCTGGTCTAAAGTAGTGTACTACAGAGCCCATAGGCCTGGTCTAAAGTAGTGCACTACAGAGTCTGGTCTAAAGTAGTGTACTACAGAGCCCATAAGCCTGGTCTAAAGTAGTGCACTACAGTGCCTGGTCTAAAGTAGTGCACTACAGAGCCCATAGGTCTGGTATAAAGTAGTGCACTACAGAGTCTGGTCTAAAGTAGTGCACTACACAGTCTGGTCTAAAGTAGTGTACTACAGAGCCCATAGGCCTGGTCTAAAGTAGTGTACTACAGAGCCCATAGTTCTGGTCTAAAGTAGTGCACTACAGAGCCCATAGGCCTGGTCTAAAGTAGTGTACTACAGAGCCCATAGGTCTGGTCTAAAGTAGTGCACTACAGAGCCCATAGGCCTGGTCTAAAGTAGTGCACTACAGAACCCATAAGCCTGGTCTAAAGTAGTGTACTACAGAGCCCATAGGTCTGGTCTAAAGTAGTGCACTACAGAGTCTGGTCTAAAGTAGTGCATTACAGAGTCTGGTCTAAAGTAGTGCACTACAGAGTCTGGTCTAAAGTAGTGCACTACAGAGTCTGGTCTAAAGTAGTGCACTACAGAGTCTGGTCTAAAGTAGTGCACTACAGAGTCTGGTCTAAAGTATTGCACTACAGAGTCTGGTCTAAAGTAGTGCACTACAGAGTCTGGTCTAAAGTAGTGCACTACAGAGCCCATAGGCCTGGTCTAAAGTAGTGTACTACAGAGTCTGGTCTAAAGTAGTGCACTACAGAGTCCATAGGCCTGGTCTAAAGTAGTGCACTACAGAGTCTGGTCTAACGTAGTGTACTACAGTGCCAAACGGGCCTGGTCTAAAGTAGTGCACTACAGAGTCTGGTCTAAAGTAGTGTACTACAGAGCCCATAGGCCTGGTCTAAAGTAGTGCACTACAGAGTCTGGTCTAAAGTAGTGCACTACAGAGCCCATAGGCCTGGTCTAAAGTAGTGTACTACAGAGCCCATAGGCCTGGTCTAAAGTAGTGTACTACAGAGTCTGGTCTAAAGTAGTGTACTACAGAGCCCATAAGCCTGGTCTAAAGTAGTGCACTACAGTGCCTGGTCTAAAGTAGTGCACTACAGAGCCCATAGGTCTGGTCTAAAGTAGTGCACTACAGAGCCCATAAGCCTGGTCTAAAGTAGTGTACTACAGAGCCCATAGGTCTGGTCTAAAGTAGTGCACTACAGAGTCTGGTCTAAAGTAGTGCATTACAGAGTCTGGTCTAAAGTAGTGCACTACAGAGTCTGGTCTAAAGTAGTGCACTACAGAGTCTGGTCTAAAGTAGTGCACTACAGAGTCTGGTCTAAAGTAGTGCACTACAGAGTCTGGTCTAAAGTAGTGCACTACAGAGTCTGGTCTAAAGTAGTGCACTACAGAGTCTGGTCTAAAGTAGTGCACTACAGAGCCCATAGGCCTGGTCTAAAGTAGTGTACTACAGAGTCTGGTCTAAAGTAGTGCACTACAGAGTCCATAGGCCTGGTCTAAAGTAGTGCACTACAGAGTCTGGTCTAACGTAGTGTACTACAGTGCCAAACGGGCCTGGTCTAAAGTAGTGCACTACAGAGTCTGGTCTAAAGTAGTGTACTACAGAGCCCATAGGCCTGGTCTAAAGTAGTGCACTACAGAATCTGGTCTAAAGTAGTGCACTACAGAGCCCATAGGCCTGGTCTAAAGTAGTGTACTACAGAGCCCATAGGCCTGGTCTAAAGTAGTGTACTACAGAGTCTGGTCTAAAGTAGTGTACTACAGAGCCCATAAGCCTGGTCTAAAGTAGTGCACTACAGTGCCTGGTCTAAAGTAGTGCACTACAGAGCCCATAGGTCTGGTCTAAAGTAGTGCACTACAGAGTCTGGTCTAAAGTAGTGTACTACAGAGTCTGGTCTAAAGTAGTGCACTACACAGTCTGGTCTAAAGTAGTGTACTACAGAGCCCATAGGCCTGGTCTAAAGTAGTGTACTACAGAGCCCATAGTTCTGGTCTAAAGTAGTGCACTACAGAGCCCATAGGCCTGGTCTAAAGTAGTGCACTACAGAGTCTGGTCTAAAGTAGTGCATTACAGAGTCTGGTCTAAAGTAGTGCACTACAGAGTCTGGTCTAAAGTAGTGCACTACAGAGTCTGGTCTAAAGTAGTGCACTACAGAGTCTGGTCTAAAGTAGTGCACTACAGAGTCTGGTCTAAAGTAGTGCACTACAGAGTCTGGTCTAAAGTAGTGCACTACAGAGCCCATAGGCCTGGTCTAAAGTAGTGTACTACAGAGCCCATAGGCCTTGTCTAAAGTAGTGTACTACAGAGCCCATAGGTCTGGTCTAAAGTGGTGCACTACAGAGCCCATAGGCCTGGTCTAAAGTAGTGCACTACAGAGCCCATAGTTCTGGTCTAAAGTAGTGCACTACAGAGCCCATAGGCCTGGTCTAAAGTAGTGTACTACAGAGCCCATAGGTCTGGTCTAAAGTAGTGCACTACAGAGCCCATAGGCCTGGTCTAAAGTAGTGCACTACAGAGCCCATAAGCCTGGTCTAAAGTAGTGTACTACAGAGCCCATAGTTCTGGTCTAAAGTAGTGCACTACAGAGTCTGGTCTAAAGTAGTGCACTACAGAGTCTGGTCTAAAGTAGTGCACTACAGAGTCTGGTCTAAAGTAGTGCACTACAGAGTCTGGTCTAAAGTAGTGCACTACAGAGTCTGGTCTAAAGTAGTGCACTACAGAGTCTGGTCTAAAGTAGTGCACTACAGAGTCTGGTCTAAAGTAGTGTACTACAGAGCCCATAGGTCTGGTCTAAAGTAGTGTACTACAGAGTCTGGTCTAAAGTAGTGCACTACAGAGTCTGGTCTAAAGTAGTGCACTACAGAGTCTGGTCTAAAGTAGTGCACTACAGAGTCTGGTCTAAAGTAGTGTACTACAGAGCCCATAGGTCTGGTCTAAAGTAGTGTACGACAGAGTCTGGTCTAAAGTAGTGCACTACAGAGTCTGGTCTAAAGTAGTGCACTACAGAGTCTGGTCTAAAGTAGTGCACTACAGAGCCCATAGGCCTGGTCTAAAGTAGTGTACTACAGAGCCCATAGGCCTGGTCTAAAGTAGTGTACTACAGAGCCCATAGTTCTGGTCTAAAGTAGTGCACTACAGAGCCCATAGACCTGGTCTAAAGTAGTGTACTACAGAGCCCATAGGTCTGGTCTAAAGTAGTGCACTACAGAGCCCATAGGCCTGGTCTAAAGTAGTGTACTACAGAGCCCATAGGTCTGATCTAAAGTAGTGCACTACAGAGCCCATAGGCCTGGTCTAAAGTAGTGCACTACAGAGCCCATAAGCCTGGTCTAAAGTAGTGTACTACAGAGCCCATAGTTCTGGTCTAAAGTAGTGCACTACAGAGTCTGGTCTAAAGTAGTGCACTACAGAGTCTGGTCTAAAGTAGTGCACTACAGAGTCTGGTCTAAAGTAGTGCACTACAGAGTCTGGTCTAAAGTAGTGCACTACAGAGTCTGGTCTAAAGTAGTGCACTACAGAGTCTGGTCTAAAGTAGTGCACTACAGAGTCTGGTCTAAAGTAGTGTACTACAGAGCCCATAGATCTGGTCAAAAGTAGTGTACTACAGAGTCTGGTCTAAAGTAGTGCACTACAGAGTCTGGTCTAAAGTAGTGCACTACAGAGCCTGGTCTAAAGTAGTGCACTACAGAGTCTGGTCTAAAGTAGTGTAATACAGAGTCTGGTGTAACATACACATGGTTAGCAGATGTTATTGGTCACATGGTTAGCAGATGTTATTGGTCACATGGTTAGCAGATGTTATTGGTCACATGGTTAGCAGATGTTATTGGTCACATACACATGGTTAGCAGATGTTATTGGTCACATGGTTAGCAGATGTTATTGGTCACATACAGGTGAATAGCAGGTGTTATTGCAGGTGTAGTGAAATACTTGTGTTTCTAGCTCCAATGCAAATAAATTCATTAAAAATAAAAATTTGATTTCCTAGATATTTTTTTTTCGCATTTTGTCTGTCATAGTTGAAGTGTACCTATGATGAAAATTACAGGCCACTCTCATCTTTTTAAGTGGGAGAACTTGCACAATTGGTGGCTGACTAAATACTTTTTTGCCCCACTGTACATAGGGAATAGGGCGCCATAGGGCTCTGGTCTAAAGTAGTGCACTATATAGGGAATAGGGTTTTATAGGGCTCTGGTCTATAGTAGTGCACTATATAGGGAATAGGGTTCTATAGGGCTCTGGTCTATAGTAGTGCACTATATAGGGAATAGGGTGCCATAGGGCTCTGGTATAAAGTAGTGCACTATATAGGGAATGCCATTTGGGATGCTGGGATGGGATGCTGACTCAGTCAGTCAGCCAGCCAGTCAGCCAGTCAGTCAGCCAGTCAGCCAGTCAGTCAGTCAGTCAGTCAGCCAGCCAGTCAGTCAACCAGTCAGTCAGCCAGTCAACCAGTCAGTCAGTCAGCCAGTCAACCAGTCAGTCAGTCAGCCAGTCAGCCAGCCAGTCAACCAGTCAGTCAGCCAGTCAGTCAGCCAGTCAACCCAGTCAGTCAGCCAGTCAGCCAGTCAGCCAGTCAGCCAGTCAGTCTACCAGTCAGCCAGCCAGTCAGCCAGTCAGCCAGTCAGTCAGTCAGCCAGCCAGTCAATCAACCAGTCAGCCAGCCAGTCAGTCAGTCAGTCAGTCAGTCAACCATCAGTCAGTCAGCCAGTCAGCCAGTCAGCCAGCCAGTCAGTCAGTCAGTCAGTCAGTCAGTCAGTCAGTCAGTCAGTCAACCATCAGTCAGTCAACCATCAGCCAGTCAGTCAGCCAGTCAGCCAGTCAGCCAGCCAGCCAGTCAGTCAGTCAGTCAGTCAGTCAGTCAACCATCAGTCAGTCAACCATCAGCCAGTCAGTCAGTCAGTCAGCCAGTCTGTAATCCCCTCCTCTGTCCATCCAACACACTTCCCCTGCTGATGTCATGAACAGGACAGAAGAGAGGGGTTTTGATAGGACAGATTGTTCCAGAGGAACTGGGTGTTTGTCTTTTGAAAAACTTCAAAAATCTGTTATGAAATAAGGAAGAGTCACTCCGCTTTCTCTGATGTCTCTGGCCGGCTGACAGCTTTTCATTAATTGACCTCTGACCTGTGACAGCTTTTCATTAATTGACCTCTGACCTGCTGACAGCTTTTCATTAACTGACCTCTGACCTGTGACAGCTTTTCATTAATTCACCTCTGACCTGCTGACAGACAGAGAGAGAAAAAAAAGAGCGAGAGAGAGAGAGAGAGAGAACATTTGAAATGTCTATATTCTTTTGGAATTTTTGTGAATTTAATGTTTGATGTTAATTTGTACTGTTTATTTCACTCTTGTTTATTATCTACTTCACTTGCTTTGGCAATGTTAACATATGATTCCCATGTCAATAAAGCTCTTAAATTGAATTGAATTGAGAGAGAAGACAGAGAAAGGGAGATAAAGAGCCAGAGAGCCAGATAGAGAGAGAGAGACAGAGACAGAGAGAGAGAGAGAGACAGAGACAGAGAGACAGAGAGAGAGAGAGACAGAGACAGAGAGACAGAGAGACAGAGAGAGAGAGAGAGACAGAGAGACAGAGAGACAGAGAGAGAAAGAGTGAGACAGAGAGAGAAACATGGTTGTTTCTGTTCCTGTTGCTTGTGGTCCAAAAGTGATGATGGCATACTAACTGCTATTCTCCTCTCCTCCTCCCCTCTCATCTCCTCTCCTCCTCCCTCTCATCCCCTGCTCTCCTCTCCTCCTCTATCCTCTCCTCCCTCCACTCCTCTCCCTGCAGAGGGCCGCTCTGGGAAAAGGAGAAGTGAAAAGGGCTGACGACACCAACAGCCTTCTGTCCTCTCTTCCTGTTTGTGTCATTTTGGGACGGAGAGAGAAGTCAACTTGGACCTCTCTTCTTTCTGAAACACTCCCTCTTTCTCTCTCTCCTCAAGCATCACGTGTGTAACCGACGCCCCAATCTGCAGAACTCCTGTGTGCGTGTGTATGTGCAGGCTTGGGTCACGTTGAACCTCATGTTTTACGCACAAATCCTACACAGGAAAGCACATGACAATCTGACCATCAAAACAAACGCTGAGGTGTGATAATGGTCATGGAATTTGCCTTGATTTTCTGTTGGAACCAACATGTTTCATCTTCGTCCTATAAATCACTAGGAGAAACTGACACGGGGCGCTGTGTCCCAAATGGCACCCTATTCCTTACAAAGTGCACTAATTTTGAACAGAGCCCTATGGGAATATGCATGAAATTTGGGATACAGACAGACAGACAGACAGACAGACAGACAGACAGACAGACAGACAGACAGACAGACAGACAGACAGACAGACAGACAGACAGACAGACAGACAGACAGACAGACAGACAGACAGACAGACAGACAGACAGACAGACAGACAGACAGACAGACAGACAGACAGACAGACAGACAGACAGACAGACAGACAGACAGACAGACAGACAGACAGACAGACAGACAGACAGACAGACAGACAGAGAGACAGAGAGACAGACAGAGAGAGCTACCGACATGCTCAACATGAGCTCCTGTTATATTTCATGTTTTTTATTTATTTTTTAGAATGAGATAAACATTCAAATCTAAAAAAAATCATTCCAGACAAGAAGTGATGATCAACAACTCAATTCAATCAGAACAGGAAAAAAGTAACTTTGCGCCTCAAATTTTGACTCTAGCTAGCTAACGTTAACTACACAACAACAACCTAGCCAGCAGGCTAACTAGCTAAAAATGACCTAGAACAAACCTAGCAAAGGGAAGTTAATACAACGACATTAAACGACCAAACTGAGTGAGTAAACCAAAAACTAACTTTAAACATATCCTCTGGGGTTTTGTGTTGAAGATTTGTCACTCTTTTTTCTGTTTATTTTTTAGCTAAATTAGAGCTAGCTAGCAACAGCAGCAGACAAACAGCCTGGTTGCTATGGCAACGGGGCACCAGGACAGAGCAGCAGTAGTAGCAGAGCCCACAGGCACCATGTCCCCCATCAGCACTGAATCCATTCTCTACCCTCCAGAGGCCACAAAATGACACAACGAGGAAAGCTTTTACACAGACACTCAAGATAGGGCTGACTACTGCCCCCTTTGGAGGAATTGCGTGCCCATAGTAAACAGAAAAAAAATCTGTCAAAAATTGCTAATATATGCATATAATAATTATTATTGAATAGAAAACACTCTAAAGCTTCTAAAACCGTTTTAAATTATGTCTCTATGTAAAGCAGAACTCTCAGGGCAGCCATTCTCCCAAACTCTCTCTTGGCAACAGAAAAGTTGGGACAACTTTGACGTCATCGCCCCCACCCTTCCCAAACAGCTACAGATCTGGGAACAGTCCCTATCTCTTCAGCGCGATGTCCCCTTTCAGTGGGGCCTGTCATTGTGAGAATCGCGCGAGTTTTGGCGGGCTGAAACCTCCGGGTCACGCGAAAATACATGTACTTTCATGCGCGCCTCGGGTCCGGAGCTCTCTTTGTTCCAAGACTCACCAAACGATGTAGGTTTGTCTGTTCACGCTAAGGATTGTTTGGCATGTTTAGAACATGCTAAAGTTTGATTCTGCACTTAGTTTGACCAGTTTAGTCGACATATAATATGTAATTTTGAAGTTTTGATGCGCATCCACTAGAATTTTGGCTGCATTTCGACCGGAATTTGTCGTGTTTGATAACCTAAAGACACAGACTTGAAAACCAAACGCGGTTTTGGTAAGTAGAACTCCTTCCACGTCTTCTGATCGAAGAACATCAAAGGTAAGGGAATATTTATGTGTTAATTATGGGTTTCTGTGGACTCCGAGATAGAGGAGACATAATGCTAATTTCTGAGCGCCGTCTCATATTATAGCCTAGTGAACGAATTCTGTAACGTTAAAAATAAATGTAACACAGCGGTTGCATTAAGAAGAAGTGTATCTTTCTAACTATATGTAGAACATGTATATTTAGTCAAAGTTTATGATGTGTATTGCTTGTTATCTGACGTTAGCTCCGGCAGATATCATCATTTCTCCGGACATTTGAGCAGCATTTTTTGAACATGGCGTCATTGTAAACAGAGATTTATGGATATAAATGGCATATTATTGAAAAAAACATAAATGTACTGTGTAACATGTCCTATTACTGTCATCTGATGAAGATTTTCAAAAGGTTAGTTCATTATTTTTCTTTTAATCCTGCGGTTGTTGATTGCATATTTTGTTCAACGTGGCTATTCAAATTAGCTGTGTCTTTGGTGGTGGTTTGACATAAATATGTGCTATGTTTTCGCCGTAAAACATTTTAGAAATCTGACTTGCTGGCTAGATGAACAAGGTGTTTATCTTTCATTTGAGCTATTGGACTTGTTAATGTGTGGAGGTTAAATATTTCTAAGAATATTTTTGCGTTCCATGCGCCACGTCCCAGTTAACGTCGGAAGGGATCGTTCCCAAATGGGAACCCTAACCCGTCATCAGGTTAAAGGGGGAGGCCAGAAACCCTTTTTCACAGACACTACTAAAGGGGAGGCCAGAAACCCTTTTTCACAGACCTCTACAAAACGTGAGTAATCTCATCTTCCTCACTGAGCAGCCAAATGCCTGGCGCTCAGCAGTCTGCTCTCACTGCCCATCCATAAAGAAAGAGGGAATCTGTAATGGGTGGAAGGTCAAAGTCAAAGAGACAGATGACCCTGACAGCACCGTGATAACAACCAACCTCTACAAGACTGGGACTGTCATGGTGCATGGTAACCTTAGGCTGTTTGAAACAGACTTTCAGACCAATTAAGGAGAGAGCAGAGAGAGAGAAGGACACCAGCAGTGACATGTCCTCCCACCAGCACCACCCTAGCCCCTACTCTCCCCACCCAAAAAGGCACATCCAGCACCTCGCTTCCCACCATAGTGGAGGACATGCCCCAGGACGAGACCGACCCCCCTCAGTGCAGCGCAGACTCAGGCCCTCCTCACCACCATGGCTGCCATGAGGGATGAGTTCACTAAACTGGAGGGGGAGGAGGTTGTCCTGCTGAGGGAGAGCGTGAGCAAACAGCCACCAGACATCCACACCTTAGAGGAGCTCCTAACCAAGGTGTAAACAGCCACCAGACATCCTTAGAGGAGTTCCTAACCAAGGTGTAAACAGCAACCAGACATCCTTAGAGGAGCTCCTAACCAAGGTGTAAACAGCAACCAGACATCCTTAGAGGAGGTCCTAACCAAGGTGTAAACAGCAACCAGACATCCTTAGAGGAGCTCCTAACCAAGGTGTAAACAGCAACCAGACATCCTTAGAGGAGGTCCTAACCAAGGTGTAAACAGCAACCAGACATCCTTAGAGGAGCTCCTAACCAAGGTGTAAACAGCCACCAGACATCTACACCTTAGAGGAGGTGAGAGAGCTGACTGATCTAACAAAGGAGGTGAGAGAGCTGACTGATCTAACACAGGAGGTGAGAGAGCTGACTGATCTAACACAGGAGGTAAGAAAGCTGACTGATCTAACACAGGAGGTGAGAGAGCTGGCTGATCTAACAAAGCAGTAATAATGATCTGACCACACTAAGAGAGGAGCTGCAGGAGAGAAAGAGGACAGAGGACCGTCTGCAGGAGAGAAAGAGGACAGAGGACCGGCTGCAGGAGCAGCTAGATCACCACTCTATAACCTGCCCTCACACTGCAGAGGAGCCCAGCTCAACCAGCCAGGTGTGGGGGCTGTGCTTTGGCAAAGTGGGTGAGGTTATATCCTTCCTGTTTGGTTCTGTCCGGGGGTATCATCAGATGGGGCCACAGTGTCTCCTGACCCCTCCTGTCTCAGCCTCCAGTATTTATGCTGCAGTAGTTTATGTGTCGGGGGCTAGGGTCAGTTTGTTATATCTGGAGTACTTCTCCTGTCCTATCTGGTGTCCTGTGTGAATTTAAGTATGCTCTCTCTAATTCTCTCTTTCTCTCTTTTTTTCTCTCGGAGGACCTGAGCCCTAGGACCATGCCTCAGGACTACCTGGCATGATGACTCCTTGCTGTCCCCAGTCCACCTGGCCGTGCTGCTGCTCCAGATTCAACTGTTCTGCCTGTGATTATTATTATTTGACCATGCTGGTCATTTATGAACATTTGAACATCTTGGCCATGTTCTGTTATAATCTCCACCCAGCACAGCCAGAAGAGGACTGGCCACCCCACATAGCCTGGTTCCTCTCTAGGTTTCTTCCTAGGTTTAGGCTTTTCTAGGTGCTTCTACACCTGCATTGCTTGCTGTTTGGTGTTTTAGGCTGGGTTTCTGTACGGCATTTTGAGACATCAGCTGATGTACGAAGGGCTATATAAATACATTTGATTTGATTTGAACAGATCAGCCACACCCCAGCTCCAACACCAACCAGCCCCCCCTCTACCCCCTCCAGTCAATCAACAGACCAGCCACACCCCAGCTCCAACACCCACCAGCCCCCTCTACCCCCTCCAGTCCATAACAGACCAGCCACACCCCAGCTCCAACACCCACCAGCCCCCTCTACCCTCTCCAGTCCAGAACACACACTGACTGACATCGTCCTGGACTCAAATGGGAAGTTTGTTGAGGAAAGTAAAACTTTCCCCTAGACACAAAAGGAGAAAAGTGTGGTGCCCAACATCCCACCCTCGATCTGGACTGTCTCTCATGACCATGTTCACCTGTGACCATGTTCACCTGTACAGGAGACAGTCCCCACCATCCCACCCTCGATCTGGACCGTCTCTATGACCATGTTCACCTGTACAGGGGGACAGTCCCCACCATCCCACCCTCGATCTGGACCGTCTCTATGACCATGTTCACCTGTACAGGGAGACAGTCCCCACCATCCCACCCTCGATCTGGACCGTCTCTATGACCATGTTCACCTGTACAGGGAGACAGTCCCCATCCTTGCCAAGACTCTCAAGGACGTTGCTTTAAACCACTGCCCGACCTTTCAACCCAGGAACAGCAGAGCAATATCAACCCCTTCAAGATCACCGAGACAACACCCCTGACCAGCCCTTTGGACCCCCCCAGCCACGGCACCACCAACCTCAATGCCCACCACAGGCAGCGCAGCTTCAGACCCACCCAAACGAGTCCTACCACCCCTCCCCCCACCCCACCCCTTCAATATGGAGAAACACTGAAGCAATACAAACACACCCTAAGAACAAAACAGGAACAGCTCATTAGAAAACAGCTGGATGTAAATGAGGAATCCATAGAATCAAACCACTCCTGGGAGAATTGGAATAAATTAAACAAACCTCATCATGAGGAATTGGCTCTCCATAATGGGGATATGTGGAGAAATCACTTTGCAAAGAAGAATTATTGGAAAAACTACGCACTCGCCAACCCAAAAAGACCTGTGGATACCCCAGTTACAGAAGAAGAATTATTGGAAAAACTACGCACTCTCCAACCCAAAAAGACCTGTGGATACCCCAATTACAGAAGAAGAATTATTGGAAAAACTACGCACTCTCCAACCCACAAAGACCTGTGGATACCCCAATTACGGAAGAAGAATTATTGGAAAAACTACGCACTTTCCAACCCAAAAAGACGTGTGGGGCTGATGGTATTTTATTAAATTAAATGATCAAATATACAGACCACAAATTCAAATTGTCTATACTCAAACTCTTCAACATTATCCTCACTGCAGGTATGTTCCCCGATATTTGGAACCAGGGATTGATCACACCAATCTATAAAAACAGAGACAAATTTGACCGAAATAATTACAGAGGAATTTGCGTTAACAGCAACTTGGGAAAAATTCTCTGCAGGATCATAAATAGCAGACTACATCATTTCCTTGATGAACACAACATCCTGAGCAGAAGCCAGATTGGATTTGTTTTTAAATGATGGTTCAACAGACCACATTTCCACCCTCCACACTCTAACTGACAAACAAGTACTTTTTATTGTTAATTTCACTTTTGTTTATTATCTATTTCACTTGCTTTTGGCAATGTTAACATATGTTTCCCATGCCAATAAAGCACCTTGAATTGAAATTTAATTGAGAGAGGAGAGAAAGATGGTACAACAGACCACATTTCCACCCTCCACACTAACTGACAAACAAGCACACCAAAACAAAGGCACAATCTACACGTGTTCTGTAGACTTCAAGAAAGAATTTGATTCAATTTGGCACAAAGGTCTTTTTATAAACTAATAGAAAGTGGTATTGGAGGAAAACACCTGATGTTATTAAATCGATGTACACTAAAAACAAATGTGTGGTTAAAATTAGCAACAAGCGAACAGAAACAGGGCTGCCCAATAAGTCCAACACTATTTAACATCTACATGAATGAGTTAACAACAAGCCAACAGACTTCTTCTCTCAGGGACGGGGAGTGAAACAGGGCTGTCCAATAAGCCCAACACTATTTAACATCTACATGAATGAGTTAACAACAGACCTCTTCTCTCAGGGATGGGCAGTGAAACAGGGCTGTCCAATAAGTCCAACACTATTTAACATCTACAGTAATGAGTTAACAACAAGCCAACAGACTTCTTCTCTCAGGGACGGGGAGTGAAACAGGGCTGTCCAATAAGCCCAACACTATTTAACATCTACATGAATGAGTTAACAACAGACTTCTTCTCTCAGGGACGGGGAGTGAAACAGGGCTGTCCAATAAGTCCAACACTATTTAACATCTACAGTAATGAGTTAACAACAAGCCAACAGACTTCTTCTCTCAGGGACGGGGAGTGAAACAGGGCTGTCCAATAAGTCCAACACTATTTATTTATTTATCTACATTAATTGGCAAAAACATTAGAAGAATCGGCAGCAACTGGTCTCATCGTACACAACACTGAAATCAAGTGTCTGCTGTGCGCAGAGGACCTGGTGCTGCTGTCTCCCTCTAAGGAGGGTCTGCTGTCTCCCACTAAGGAGGGTCTGCTGTCTCCCACGAAGGAGGGTCTGCTGTCTCCCACTAAGGAGGGTCTGCTGTCTCCCACTAAGGAGGGTCTGCTGTCTCCCACTAAGGAGGAGTTACAGCAGCATCTAGATCATCTGTACTGGTTCTGTCAGACCTGGGCTCTGAGCGTTAATCACAGGTTCTGTCAGACCTGGGCTCTGACCGTTAATCACAGGTTCTGTCAGACCTGGACTCTGACCGTTAATCACAGGTTCTGTCAGACCTGGGCTCTGAGCGTTAATCACAGGTTCTGTCAGACCTGGACTCTGACCGTTAACCACAGGTTCTGTCAGACCTGGACTCTGACCGTTAATCACAGGTTCTGTCAGGCCTGGGCTCTGACCGTTAATCACAGGTTCTGTCAGACCTGGGCTCTGACCGTTAATCACAGGTTCTGTCAGACCTGGGCTCTGACCGTTAATCAGACCTGGGCTCAGACCGTTAATCACAGGTTCTGTCAGACCTGGTCTCTGACCATTAATTGAAATTTTAAAAAAATGGAACATAATGATATTCCAAAACACAGGATGACAGATATAAATTCTATTTGGACACAGATGTATTAGAACACACCAAAAACAACACGTATCTAGGACTAAATATCAGCAACAAAGGTAGATGTCACAGGGCTGTGAACGAGCTGAGAGACAAAGCAAGAAGAGCATTCCGTGCCATTCAAAGGAAATTACAATTAAAAATTACAATTAGAATCTGTCTCAAAATGTTCCAATCGGTTATAGAACCAAGTGCTCTATATGGCAGTGGAGTGTGGGGTCCACTATATGGGTCCACTGTATGGCAGTGTGGGGTCCACTATATGGCAGTGAAGTATGGGGTCCACTATATGGGTCCACTGTATGGCAGTGTGGGGTCCACTATATGGGTCCACTGTGCAGTGTGGGGTCCACTATATGGGTCCACTGTATGGCAGTGTGGGGTCCACTATATGGGTCCACTGTATGGCAGTGTGGGGTCCACTATATGGGTCCACTGTATGGCAGTGTGGGGTCCACTATATGGCAGTGAAGTATGGGGTCCACTATATGGCAGTGGAGTGTGGGGTCCACTATATGGCAGTGGAGTGTGGGGTCCACTATATGGCAGTGGAGTGTGGGGTCCACTATATGGGTCCACTGTATGGCAGTGTGGGGTCCACTATATGGCAGTGAAGTATGGGGTCCACTATATGGCAGTGGAGTGTGGGGTCCACTATATGGCAGTGGAGTGTGGGGTCCACTATATGGGTCCACTGTATGGCAGTGTGGGGTCCACTATATGGCAGTGAAGTATGGGGTCCACTATATGGCAGTGGAGTGTGGGGTCCACTATATGGCAGTGGAGTGTGGGGTCCACTATATGGCAGTGAAGTATGGGGTCCACTATATGGGTCCACTATATGGCAGTGTGGGGTCCACTATATGGCAGTGGAGTGTGGGGTCCACTATATGGCAGTGGAGTGTGGGGTCCACTATATGGCAGTGTGGGGTCCACTATATTGCAGTGTGGGGTCCACTATATGGCAGTGGAGTGTGGGGTCCACTATATGGCAGTGAAGTGAGGGGTCCACTATATGGCAGTGTGGGGTCCACTATATGGCAGTGTGGGGTCCACTATACGGCAGTGTGGGGTCCACTATATGGCAGTGAAGTATGGGGTCCACTATATGGCAGTGTGGGTTCCACTATATGGCAGTGAAGTATGGGGTCCACTATATGGCAGTGGAGTGTGGGGTCCACTATATAGCAGTGGAGTGTGGGGTCCACTATATGGTAGTGAAGTATGGGGTCCACTATATGGCAGTGGAGTGTGGGGTCCACTATATGGTAGTGAATTGAGGGGTCCACTATATGGCAGTGAAGTGTGGGGTCCACTATATGGTAGTGAATTGAGGGGTCCACTATATGGCAGTGGAGTGTGGGGTCCACTATATGGCAGTGAAGTATGGGGTCCACTATATGGCAGTGAAGTATGGGGTCCACTATATGGCAGTGAAGTATGGGGTCCACTATATGGCAGTGTGGGGTACACTATATGGCAGTGGAGTGTGGGGTCCACTATATGGCAGTGAAGTATGGGGTCCACTATATGGCAGTGAAGTATGGGGTCCACTATATGGCAGTGAAGTATGGGGTCCACTATATGGCAGTGTGGGGTACACTATATGGCAGTGAAGTATGGGGTCCACTATATGGCAGGGAAGTGAGGGGTGCACTATATGGCAGTGTGGGGTCCACTATATGGCAGTGAAGTATGGGGTCCACTATATGGCAGTGAGGGGTCCACTATATGGCAGTGAAGTATGGGGTCCACTATATGGCAGTGAAGTATGGGGTCCACTATATGGCAGTGAAGTATGGGGTCCACTATATGGCAGTGAAGTATGGGGTCCACTATATGGCAGTGAAATATGGGGTCCACTATATGGCAGTGAGGGGTCCACTATATGGGTCCACTATATGGCAGTGTGGGGTCCACTATATGGCAGTGTGGGGTCCACTATATGGCAGTGAAGTGAGTGGTCCACTATATGGGTCCACTATATGGCAGTGTGGGGTCCACTATATGGCAGTGTGGGGTCCACTATATGGCAGTGTGGGGTCCACTATATGGCAGTGTGGGGTCCACTATATGGCAGTGAGGGGTCCACTATATGGGTCCACTATATGGCAGTGTGGGGTCCACTATATGGCAGTGTGGGGTCCACTATATGGCAGTGTGGGGTCCACTATATGGCAGTGAGGGGTCCACTATATGGCAGTGTGGGGTCCACTATATGGCAGTGTGGGGTCCACTATATGGCAGTGTGGGGTCCACTATATGGCAGTAAAGTGAGGGGTTCGCTCTTTAACAAGGAAGGTATGAAATGGGACCAACATCCAGTTGAAATACTGAATGAAGCGTTTTGCAAGACGGTCCTGGAAGTGCAAAGAATAACTCCAAATAACTGATGTAGAGCAGAACTGGGCCGAGACCCCCTCCTCATTCAAACACAACCACCTAAAACAAGTGACCACAAAACATTCCATCACACAGCTCTACAATGTCAAGAGATGAAACAAGAGAAGAGTCCCCTCAGCCAGCTGGTTCTGAGGCTCAAACCAATCCCATAGAGCCTCAGGACAACACTCAGCCAGCTGGTTCTGAGGCTCAGTTCACTAACCCAAACCAACCCCATGGAGCCTCAGGACAGCAGTCAGCCAGCTGGTTCTGAGGCTCAGTTCACTAACCCAAACCAACCCCATGGAGCCTCAGGACAGCACTCAGCCAGCTGGTTCTGAGGCTCAGTTCACTAACCCAAACCAACCCCATAGAGCCTCAGGACAGCACTCAGCCAGCTGGTTCTGAGGCTCAGTTCACTAACCCAAACCAACCCCATGGAGCCTCAGGACAGCACTCAGCCAGCTGGTTCTGAGGCTCAGTTCACTAACCCAAACCAACCCCATGGAGCCTCAGGACAGCACTCAGCCAGCTGGTTCTGAGGCTCAGTTCACTAACCCAAACCAACCCCATAGAGACTCAGGACAGCACTCAGCCAGCTGGTTCTGAGGCTCCATTCACTAACCCAAACCAACCCCATGGAGCCTCAGGACAGCAGTCAGCCAGCTGGTTCTGAGGCTCAGTTCACTAACCCAAACCAACCCCATGGAGCCTCAGGACAGCACTCAGCCAGCTGGTTCTGAGGCTCAGTTCACTAACCCAAACCAACCCCATAGAGACTCAGGACAGCACTCAGCCAGCTGGTTCTAAGGCTCCATTCACTAACCCAAACCAACCCCATGGAGCCTCAGGACAGCAGTCAGCCAGCTGGTTCTGAGGCTCAGTTCACTAACCCAAACCAACCCCATGGAGCCTCAGGACAGCACTCAGCCAGCTGGTTCTGAGGCTCAGTTCACTAACCCAAACCAACCCCATGGAGCCTCAGGACAACACTCAGCCAGCTGGTTCTGAGGCTCAGTTCACTAACCCAAACCAACCCCATGGAGCCTCAGGACAACACTCAGAAAATCTGGCCCAACCAAATCATCACAAAGCAAAAACAAAAATATATCATCTATTGGAAAGACCCAACAACAAATCAAATAGACTTCAATGCTCTAAACCGCCAGTACATGGTGGCAGACTATCTGACCACTGTGACTGATAGAAAACACTGACTAGGTACGGACTCAGTGAGCACAGTCTGGCTATAGAGACCATTCGTCACAGACAGACCTGGCTGCCCAGAGAGGACAGTCTGGCTATAGAGACCATTCGTCACAGACAGACCTGGCTGCCCAGAGAGGACAGTCTGGCTATAGAGACCAGTCGTCACAGACAGACCTGGCTGCCCAGAGAGGGCAGTCTGGCTATAGAGACCAGTCGTCACAGACAGACCTGGCTGCCCAGAGAGGACAGTCTGGCTATAGAGACCAGTCGTCACAGACAGACCTGGCTGCCCAAAGAGGACAGTCTGGCTATAGAGACCATTCGTCACAGACAGACCTGGCTGCCCTGAGAGGACAGTCTGGCTATAGAGACCAGTCGCCACAGACAGACCTGGCTGCCCAAAGAGGACAGTCTGGCTATAGAGACCAGTCGTCACAGACAAACCTGGCTGCCTAGAGAGGACAGTCTGGCTATAGAGACCAGTCATCACAGACAGACCTGGCTGCCCAGAGAGGACAGTCTGGCTATAGAGACCAGTCGTCACAGACAAACCTGGCTGCCCAGAGAGGACAGTCTGGCTATAGAGACCAGTCGTCACAGACAAACCTGGCTGCCCAGAGAGGACAGTCTGGCTATAGAGACCAGTCGTCACAGACAGACCTGGCTGCCCAGAGAGGACAGTCTGGCTATAGAGACCAGTCGTCACAGACAAACCTGGCTGCCCAGAGAGGACAGTCTGGCTATAGAGACCAGTCGTCACAGACAAACCTGGCTGCCCAGAGAGGACAGTCTGGCTATAGAGACCGGTCGTCACAGACAGACCTGGCTGCCCAGAGAGGACAGTCTGGCTATAGAGACCAGTCGTCACAGACAAACCTGGCTGCCCAGAGAGGACAGTCTGGCTATAGAGACCAGTCGTCACAGACAAACCTGGCTGCCCAGAGAGGACAGTCTGGCTATAGAGACCGGTCGTCACAGACAGACCTGGCTGCCCAGAGAGGACAGTCTGGCTATAGAGACCAGTCATCACAGACAAACCTGGCTGCCCAGAGAGGACAGTCTGGCTATAGAGACCAGTCGTCACAGACAAACCTGGCTGCCCAGAGAGGACAGTCTGGCTATAGAGACCGGTCGTCAAAGACAAACCTGGCTGCCCAGAGAGGACAGTCTGGCTATAGAGACCAGTCGTCACAGACAAACCTGGCTGCCCAGAGAGGACTGTCTGGCTATAGAGACCGGTCGTCACAGACAGACCTGGCTGCCCAGAGAGGACAGGCTGTGCTCACTCTGCTCCAGGGGAGAGGTAGAGACAGAGCTGCATTTCCTATTACACTGTACACATACTCAGACCTGTCACGATCTATGGGGCAAGAAATAACAAATACAACCGTGAAGCTTACAAAGGCTATAGTGCCCTAACAAAGACAACTTCCCACAAATACCAAAGGGAAAAGGTTACCTAAGTATGATTCCCAATCAGAGACAACGATAGACAGCTGTCCCTGATTGAGAACCATACCCGGCCAAAACATAGAAATACAAAATCATACAAAACAGAACATAGGATGCCCACCATAAATCACTTGACAGTACCCCCCTCCCCCAAAGGTGAGGACTCCGGCCGCAAAACCTGAACCTATAGGGGAGAGTCCGGGTGGGCATCTATCCGTGATGGTGGCTCTGGTGCGGGACATAGACCCCGCGCCCCTCTGGCTCACCACACTGGAGGCTTTGTGCCATGGATCATCACTGGAGGCTTTGTGCCATGGATCATCACTGGAGGCTTTGTGCCATGGATCATCACTGGAGGCTTCTTGACATGGATCATCACTGGAGGCTTCGTACCATGGATCATCACTGGAGGCTTTGTGCCATGGATCATCACTGGAGGCTTTGTGCCATGGATCATCACTGGAGGCTTTGTGCC
>NW_024609560.1:30000-62500 GCF_018296145.1 Oncorhynchus tshawytscha
GTAGGGATGACCAGGGATGTTCTCTGTTTAGTGAGTCCTCCAGATCAGAGGCAGTAGGGATGACAGGGAAGTTCTCTGTTTAGTGAGTCCTCCAGATCAGAGGCAGTAGGGATGACCAGAGATGTTCTCTGTTTAGTGAGTCCTCCAGATAAGAGGCAGTAGGGATGACAGGGATGTTCTCTGTTTAGTGAGTCCTCCAGATCAGAGGCAGTAGGGATGACCAGGGATGTTCTCTGTTTAGTGAGTCCTCCAGATCAGAGGCAGTAGGGATGACAGGGATGTTCTCTGTTTAGTGAGTCCTCCAGATCAGAGGCAGTAGGGATGACCAGGGATGTTCTCTGTTTAGTGAATCCTCAAGATAAGAGGCAGTAGGGATGACAGGGATGTTCTCTGTTTAGTGAGTCCTCCAGATCAGAGGCAGTAGGGATGACAGGGATGTTCTCTGTTTAGTGAGTCCTCCAGATCAGAGGCAGTAGGGATGACCAGGAATGTTCTGTGTTTAGTGAGTCCTCCAGATCAGAGGCAGTAGGGATGACCAGGGATGTTCTCTGTTTAGTGAGTCCTCCAGATCAGAGGCAGTAGTGATGACCAGGGATGTTCTCTGTTTAGTGAGTCCTCCAGATCAGAGGCAGTAGGGATGACCAGGGATGTTCTCTGTTTAGTGAGTCCTCCAGATCAGATGCAGTAGGGATGACCAGGGATGTTCTCTGTTTAGTGAGTCCTACAGATCAGAGGCAGTAGGGATGACCAGGGATGTTCTCTGTTTAGTGAGTCCTCCAGATCAGAGGCAGTAGGGATGACCAGGGATGTTCTCTGTTTAGTGAGTCCTCCAGATCAGAGGCAGTAGGGATGACAGGGATGTTCTCTGTTTAGTGAGTCCTCCAGATCAGAGGCAGTAGGGATGACAGGGATGTTCTCTGTTTAGTGAGTCCTCCAGATCAGAGGCAGTAGGGATGACCAGGGATGTTCTCTGTTTAGTGAGTCCTCCAGATCAGAGGCAGTAGAGATGACCAGGGATGTTCTCTGTTTAGTGAGTCCTCCAGATCAGAGGCAGTAGGGATGACCAGGGATGTTCTCTGTTTAGTGAGTCCTCCAGATCAGAGGCAGTAGAGATGACCAGGGATGTTCTCTGTTTAGTGAGTCTACCAGATCAGGGGCAGTAGGGATGACCAGGGATGTTCTCTGTTTAGTGAGTCCTCCAGATCAGAGGCAGTAGGGATGACCAGGGATGTTCTCTGTTTAGTGAGTCCTCCAGATCAGAGGCAGTAGAGATGACCAGGGATGTTCTCTGTTTAGTGAGTCCTCCAGATCAGAGGCAGTAGGGATGACCAGGGATGTTCTCTGTTTAGTGAGTCCTCTAGATCAGAGGCAGTAGGGATGACCAGGGATGTTCTCTGTTTAGTGAGTCCTCCAGATCAGATGCAGTAGGGATGACCAGGGATGTTCTCTGTTTAGTGAGTCCTACAGATCAGAGGCAGTAGGGATGACCAGGGATGTTCTCTGTTTAGTGAGTCCTCCAGATCAGAGGCAGTAGGGATGACCAGGGATGTTCTCTGTTTAGTGAGTCCTCCAGATCAGAGGCAGTAGGGATGACAGGGATGTTCTCTGTTTAGTGAGTCCTCCAGATCAGAGGCAGTAGGGATGACAGGGATGTTCTCTGTTTAGTGAGTCCTCCAGATCAGAGGCAGTAGGGATGACCAGGGATGTTCTCTGTTTAGTGAGTCCTCCAGATCAGAGGCAGTAGAGATGACCAGGGATGTTCTCTGTTTAGTGAGTCCTCCAGATCAGAGGCAGTAGGGATGACCAGGGATGTTCTCTGTTTAGTGAGTCCTCCAGATCAGAGGCAGTAGAGATGACCAGGGATGTTCTCTGTTTAGTGAGTCTACCAGATCAGGGGCAGTAGGGATGACCAGGGATGTTCTCTGTTTAGTGAGTCCTCCAGATCAGAGGCAGTAGGGATGACCAGGGATGTTCTCTGTTTAGTGAGTCCTCCAGATCAGAGGCAGTAGAGATGACCAGGGATGTTCTCTGTTTAGTGAGTCCTCCAGATCAGAGGCAGTAGGGATGACCAGGGATGTTCTCTGTTTAGTGAGTCCTCTAGATCAGAGGCAGTAGGGATGACCAGGGATGTTCTCTGTTTAGTGAGTCCTCCAGATCAGAGGCAGTAGGGATGACCAGGGATGTTCTCTGTTTAGTGAGTCCTCCAGATCAGAGGCAGTAGAGATGACCAGGGATGTTCTCTGTTTAGTGAGTCCTCCAGATCAGAGGCAGTAGGGATGACCAGGGATGTTCTCTGTTTAGTGAGTCCTCCAGATCAGAGGCAGTAGGGATGACCAGGGATGTTCTCTGTTTAGTGAGTCCTCCAGATCAGAGGCAGTAGAGATGACCAGGGATGTTCTCTGTTTAGTGAGTCCTCCAGATCAGAGGCAGTAGGGATGACCAGGGATGTTCTCTGTTTAGTGAGTCCTCTAGATCAGAGGCAGTAGGGATGGACAGGGATGTTCTCTGTTCAGTGAGTCCTCCAGATCAGAGGCAGTAGGGATGACCAGGGATGTTCTCTGTTCAGTGAGTCCTCCAGATCAGAGACAGTAGGGATGACCAGGGATGTTCTCTGTTTAGTGAGTTTTCCCTCCAGCCTCCCTCCAGCCTCCCTTCGCCCTCCAGCCCCCCTCCCTCCAGCCTCTCCACCCCGCAGGCTCTCCACACACATACACACATACACAAGTTCATTAGAACGTGCGTTGAAGATGTCGTTCCCATAGCAACGATTAAAACATTCCCAAACCAGAAACAGTGGATTGATGGCAGCATTCGCGTGAAACTGAAAGCGCGAACCACTGCTTTTAATCAGGGCAAGGTGACCGGAAACATGACCGAATACAAACAGTGTAACTCTTCCCTCCGCAAGGCAATCAAACAAGCTAAGCGTCAGTATAGAGACAAAGTAGAATCTCATTTCAACGGCTCAGACACAAGAGGCATGTGGCAGGGTCTACAGTCAATCACGGATTACAAAAAGAAAACCAGCCCCGTCACGGACCAGGATGTCTTGCTCCCAGGCAGACTAAATAACTTTTTTGCCCGCTTTGAGGACAATACAGTGCCACTGACACGGCCCGCAACCAAAACATGCGGACTCTCCTTAACTGCAACCGAGGTGAGTAAAACATTTAAACATGTTAAGCCTCGCAAGGCTGCAGGCCCAGACGGCATCCCCAGCCGCGCCCTCAGAGCATGCGCAGAACAGCTGGCTGGTGTGTTTACGGACATATTCAATCAATCATTATCCCAGTCTGCTGTTCCCACATGCTTCAAGAGGACCACCATTGTTCCTGTTCCCAAGAAAGCTAAGGTAACTGAGCTAAACGACTACCGCTCCGTAGCACTCACTTCCGTCATCATGAAGTGCTTTGAGAGACTAGTCAAGAACCATATCACCTCCACCCTACCTGACACACTAGACCCACTCCAATTTGCTTACCGCCCAAATAGGTCCACAGACGATGCAATCTCAACCACACTGCACACTGCTCTAACCCATCTGGACAAGAGGAATACCTATGTGAGAATGCTGTTCATCGACTACAGCTCAGCATTTAACACCATAGTACCCTCCAAACTCGTCATCAAGCTCGAGACCCTGGGTCTCGACCCCACCCTGTGCAACTGGGTACTGGACTTCCTGACGGGCCGCCCCCAGGTGGTGAGGGTAGGCAACAACATCTCCACCCCGCTGATCCTCAACACTGGGGCCCCACAAGGGTGCGTTCTGAGCCCTCTCCTGTACTCCCTGTTCACCCACGACTGCGTGGCCACGCACGCCTCCAACTCAATCATCAAGTTTGCGGACGATACAACAGTGGTAGGCTTGATTACCAACAACGACGAGACGGCCTACAGGGAGGAGGTGAGGGCCCTCGGAGTGTGGTGTCAGGAAAATAACCTCACACTCAACGTCAACAAAACTAAGGAGATGATTGTGGACTTCAGGAAACAGCAGAGGGAACACCCCCCTATCCACATCGATGGAACAGTAGTGGAGAGGGTAGTAAGTTTTAAGTTCCTCGGCGTACACATCACAGACAAACTGAATTGGTCCACCCACACAGACAGCATCGTAAAGAAGGTGCAGCAGCGCCTCTTCAACCTCAGGAGGCTGAAGAAATTCGGCTTGTCACCAAAAGCACTCACAAACATCTACAGATGCACAATCGAGAGCATCCTGGCGGGCTGTATCATCGCCTGGTACGGCAACTGCTCCGCCCACAACCGTAAGGCTCTCCAGAGGGTAGTGAGGTCTGCACAACGCATCACCGGGGCAAACTACCTGCCCTCCAGGACACCTACACCACCCGATGTCACAGGAAGGCCATAAAGATCATCAAGGACAACAACCACCCGAGCCACTGCCTGTTCACCCCGCTATCATCCAGAAGGCGAAGTCAGTACAGGTGCATCAAAGCTGGGACCAAGAGACTGAAAAACAGCTTCTATCTCAAGGCCATCAGACTGTTATTAAACAGCCACCACTAACATTGAGTGGCTGCTGACAACACACTGACTCAACTCCAGCCACTTTAATAATGGGAATTGATGTAAAATATATCACTAGCCACTTTAATACAATGCTACTTAATATAATGTTTACTTACCCTACATTATTCATCTCATATGCATACGTATATACTGTACTCTATATCATCGACTGCATCCTTATGTAATACATGTATCACTAGCCACTTTAACTATGCCACTTTGTTTACATACTCATCTCATATGTATATACTGTACTCGATATCATCTACTGTATCTTGCCTATGCTGCTCTGTACCATCACTCATTCATATATCCTTATGTACATATTCTTTATCCCCTTACACTGTGTATAAGACAGTAGTTTTGGAATTGTTAGTTAGATTACTCGTTGGTTATTACTGCATTGTCGGAACTAGAAGCACAAGCATTTCGCTACACTCGCATTAACATCTGCTAACCATGTGTATGTGACAAATAAAATTTGATGTTTGATTTGATTTGATTTGAACCAGCCGTGTAGGGTAAAGCTCAGTGGTGTTTCCAAGGAGGGAAGTGTGTGTGTGTGTGTGTGTGTGTGTGTGTGTGTGTGTGTTGGCCCTGAGGCTCTAAGTGTCCTCCAGCTGCAGTGAGAGTAACATTCGACCCCCTGATGTAGACCTCTACAAGGAATGCTGTAGACACACACACACACACACACACACATAACTCCCAGCGGCCCCCAGTCCTGGCGTCTGTAGGGTAAAGATCAATGGTGCTTCCAAGGAGAGCAGTATATATGTCTGTCTGTGTGTCTGAATGTGTCAGCGTGTACTTATGTGTGTGTGTGTGTGTGTGTGTGTGTGTGTGTGTGTGTGTGTGTGTGTGTGTGTGTGTGTGTGTGTGTGTGTGTGTACTTATGTGTGTGTGTGTTTGTGTGTACTAATGTGTGTGCACGTGCGTACTGGGTGGACAGCATGGATCTTTACCCTACAGATGCCAGGACTGGGGGCCGCTGGGAGTTATGTGTGTGTGTGTGTGTGTGTATGTGTGTGTGTGTGTGTGTATGCGTACTGGGTGGACAGCATGTTGGGTAGGGTTTAGAACATTACACAATAATGATTACACACACACACACACACACACACACACACACACACACACACACAGAAACAGAAGCCCTAAATAAATTAAGCTTACAAAAATAATTTACCAAAGCTCAGAGGCCTTCTGATTGGCTACCATTTCTACACCACCACATACCACCTCCTACCATCTCTACACCACCACAGACCACCTCCTACCATCTCTACTCCACCACAGACCACCTCCTACCATCTCTACTCCACCACATACCACCTCCTACCAACTCTACTCCACCACAGACCACCTCCTACCATCTCTACACCACCACAGACCACCACCTACCATCTCTACACCACCACATACCACCACCTACCATCTCTACTCCACCACAGACCACCACCTACCATCTCTACACCACCACATACCACCACCTACCATCTCTACTCCACCACAGACCACCACCTACCATCTCTACACAACCATCTACCATCTCTACACCACCATCTACCATCTCTACTCCACCACAGACCACCACCTACCATCTCTACTCCACCACAGACCAACATCTACCATCTCTACCCCACCATCTACCATCTCTACACCACCACAGACCACCACCTACCATCTCTACTCCACCACCTACCATCTCTACACCACCACCAACCATCTCTACTCCACCACCTACCATCTCTACCCCACCATCTACCATCTCTACACCACCACAGACCACCACCTACCATCTCTACACCACCACCAACCATCTCTACTCCACCACCTACCATCTCTACCCCACCATCTACCATCTCTACACCACCACAGACCACCACCTACCATCTCTACTCCACCACCTACCATCTCACACCACCACCAACCATCTCTACTCCACCACCTACCATCTCTACCACCATCTACCATCTCTACACCACCACAGACCACCACCTACCATCTCTACTCCACCACCTACCATCTCTACACCACCACCAACCATCTCTACCCACCACCTACCATCTCTACCCCACCATCTACCATCTCTACTCCACCACAGACCACCACCTACCATCTCTACTCCACCATCTACCATCTCTACACCACCACAGACCACCACCTACCATCTCTACACCACCACATACCACCACCAACCATCTCTAGACCACCACCTACCATCTCTACTCCACCACAGACCACCACCTACCATCTCTACACCACCATCTACCATCTCTACACCACCACAGACCACCACCTACCATCTCTACACCACCACATACCACCACCAACCATCTCTACTCCACCACCTACCATCTCTACTCCACCACAGACCACCAACTACCATCTCTACACCACCACAGACCACCACCTACCATCTCTACACCACCACATTCCACCACCTACCATCTCTACTCCACCACCTACCATCTCTACACCACCACAGACCACCACCTACCATCTCTACACCACCACAGACCACCACCTACCAGACACCTCCACCATCTACCATCTCTACTCCACCACAGACCACCATCTACCATCTCTACACCACCACAGACCACCACCTACCATCCCTACTCCACCATCTACCATCTCTACACCACCACAGACCACCACCTACCATCTCTACTCCACCATCTACCATCTCTACTCCACCACAGACCACCATCTACCATCTCTACACCACCACAGACCACCACCTACCATCTCTACTCCACCATCTACCATCTCTACACCACCACAGACCACCACCTACCATCTCTACTCCACCATCTACCATCTCTACTCCACCACAGACCACCACCTACCATCTCTACTCCACCATCTACCATCTCTACTCCACCACAGACCACAACCTACCATCTCTACTCCACCATCTACCATCTCTACTCCACCACAGACCACCATCTACCATCTCTACTCCACCACAGACCACCACCTACCATCTCTACTCCACCACAGACCACCACCTACCATCTCTACACCACCACAGACCACCACCTACCATCTCTACTCCACCATCTACCATCTCTACTCCACCACAGACCACCACCTACATCTCTACACCACCATCTACCATCTCTACTCCACCACAGACCACCACCTACCATCTCTACTCCACCACCTACCATCTCTACACCACCATCTACCATCTCTACTCCACCACAGACTACCATCTACCATCTCTACACCACCATCTACCATCTCTACTCCACCACAGACCACAACCTACCATCTCATTTCCTCTCATCCCCAAAACAACTTATTCCACCACCACAGACCACCACCTACCATCTCTACCCCACCACAGACCACCACCTACCATCTCTACTCCACCACAGACCACCACCTACCATCTCTACTCCACCACAGACCACCCCCTACCATCTCTACTCCACCACATGCCACCACCTACCATCTCTACTCCACCACAGACCAACACCTACCATCTCTACACCACCACAGACCACCACCTACCACCACCACACCTACCATCTCTACTCCACCACCTCCACCTACCATCTCTACTCCACCACAGACCACCATCTACCATCTCTACTCCACCACAGACCACAGATGTCATTTCCCTTCGTTCCCAAAACAACTTATAATGAAGATGGACCCTTCTCCCTTCTCCCGATTCTCTGTCTCAGAGCTGTGATGTAATTTCCCCTCGTCCCCAAAACAACTTATAATGAAGATGGACCCTTCTCCCTTCTTCTTCTCTGTCTCAGAGCTGCTAGTGAGTCACAAACATTCAACAGATGGTTTCCTGTATTAACCTCCTCCAGTCGTCCAGTCAGCTATTTTTCTGTCCCAAATGGCACCCTATTCTCTATATAGTGCACTACTTTAGACCAGAGCACTATGACACCCTATTCCCTATATAGTGCACTACTTCAGACCAGAGCCATATGGCACCATTTTCCCTATATAGTGCACTACTTTAGACCAGGGCCCTATGGCACCCTGTTCCCTATATATAGTGCACTACTTTAGACCAGGGCCCTATGGCACCCTATTCCCTATATAGTGCACTACTTTAGACCAGGGCCCTATGGCACCCTGTTCCCTATATATAGTGCACTACTTTAGACCAGGGCCCTATGGCACCCTGTTTCCTGTATATAGTGCACTACTTTAGACCAGGGCCCTATGGCACCCTGTTCCCTATATATAGTGCACTACTTTAGACCAGGGCCCTATGGCACCCTATTCCCTATATATAGTGCACTACTTTAGACCAGGGCTCTAAGCAGCTCTGTTCCATGTCGGTAGTAGAGTTCCATTTGGGAAGCAGCCCATAGTTGGTTTGACGTGCAGATATTTCCTCCTACTGAAACAACGGGGTCAGATGACCAGTTTAATGACCTCTGATTGGCTGATTGATGTGGAAGGAGCTTCTCTCTTTTAAAACAACAGAAAGTTGAGGACTGCCATTATATCATAGAAGAAGAAAAATAACAACAGGAAGTCATTCAAGACTAGAAGAAGAAAGATCTGATTTAGAGATGCATTGTTGACCTACTGTTGTAGAAAAGCACATTCTTCTTTGGTCCAAACATTGAACTCAAAGTTATTGAATTTAGTCTTTGTTATTCTGCCACACTACAAAATGTCTAGCATATTAGCTGTCCTATTTAATGGAAGCCACAAGTCTGTCTTCATGAAACCAATCGCTGTGTGAACTTCAAACAGCCTGAGACTCTGAGAGGAAACAGATTAATCACTTTAATTAGAGATGTCCTCTTTTAAAGATCTTTAAGGCTTTAATGAACAGCACAGAGTTGTGATTAAAAAGACAAACAGAACCAGATGATGTGAGGTGACCATCCATAAAGTCTAGAGGAGAGTGACGGAGGAGGAGAGAGTTGGAGGAGAGAGACAGAGGAGGAGAAGGAGAAAGTTGGAGGAGAGAGACAGAGGAGGAGAAGGTTGGAGGAGAGAGACAGAGGAGGAGAAGCTTGGAGGAGAGAGATGGAGGAGGAGGAGAAGGTTGGAGGAGAGAGACAGAGGAGGAGAAGGTTGGAGGAGAGAGACAGAGGAGGAGAAGGTTGGAGGAGAGAGATGGAGGAGGAGGAGAAGGTTGGAGGAGAGAGACAGATGAGGAGGAGGAGGAGGTTGGAGGAGAGAGATGGAGGAGGAGGAGAAGGTTGGAGGAGAGAGACAGAGGAGAGAGACAGAGGAGGAGAAGGGTTGAGGAGAGTGACAGAGGAGGAGAAGGTTGGAGGAGAGAGACAGAGGAGGAGCAGAAAGACACAACCCTGCGGTCTGTTCTGAGTCTGTTCTGAGTCTGTTTTGAGTCTATATGCAGTAGTATTGAGCGATTAGTGCTTTTTGAGGTTGGTCTCGGTTCGATTATGAAAAAATAATCACATTTCGTTTTAACATTAAATGCACTATGCATTATGTGGGTTGAATAACAACAGAGTAAAATAATGATTAAAAGTCGCATGATGGTGGTGACTGTCCATTACTGATCATTATATATTAACCAGCAGTTATTCTCATGACTTTACTTTAATGAAATAATTCAGTTGTTGTGTATATTACAATAGTTATATATATATAATATATTACATTAGTTATATATATATATATATATATATCTAATATATTACATTAGTTATATATGTATATATATACATATATATAATTTATTACATTAGTTATATATATCTAATATATTACATTAGTTATATATGTATATATATACATATATATAATTTATTACATTAGTTATATATATATAATATATTACATTAGTTATATATATATATATAATATATTACATCAGTTATATACATATAATATAGTATATTAGTTATATATATAATATATTACATTAGTTATATATATATATATAGTATATTACATTAGTTATATATAATATATTACATTAGTTATATATATATATATATATACATATATATATATATACTATATTACATTAGTTATATATATATATAATATATTACATCAGTTATATATAATATATTACATTAGTTATATATAATATATTACATTAGTTGTATATATAATATATATATTATATATATAATATATTACATTGGTATTATATATATATAATATATTAAATTAGTTATATATAATATATTACATTAGTTATTATATATCTATATATATAAAATATATTACATTAAATATATATATCATATATTACATTAGTTATATATATAATATATTACATCAGTTATATATAATATATTACATTAGTTAAATATATAATATATTACATTGTTTATATATATATATATATAATATATTAAATTAGTTATATATAATATACTACATTAGTTATATATATAATATATATTACATTAGTTATATATATATATATTATATTTGTCACGTTCTGACCATCGTTCGTATGTGTTTTCCTTGTTTTAGTGTTGGTCAGGACGTGAGCTGGGTGGGCATTCTATGTTGTGTGTCTGGTTTGTCTATTTCTATGTTTGGCCTGATATGGTTCTCAATCAGAGGCAGGTGTTAGTCATTGTCTCTGATTGGGAACCATATTTAGGTAGCCTGGGTTTCACTGTGTGTTTGTGGGTGATTGTTCCTGTCTCTGTGTTTGCACCAGATAGGACTGTTTCGGTTTTCGTTTCGTTCATTTACGTTCTTTGTTTTGTAGTGTTTGTATTGATTCGTGATAGGACTTTTTACATTTGTTTATTAAACATGGATCTGTGTTTGCAATCTACACGCCACATTTTGGTCCGACTCTCCTTCACCACAAGAGAACCGTTGCACAGAATCACCCACCACAACCGGACCAAGCAGCGTGTCAACAGGCAGGAGCAGCAGGAGAGGCAACAGGTGCAGCAGGAGAGGAGGCAACAGGAGCAGCCCAAAGAGGAGTACAGTATGGACTATACTTCTTGGGAGGAGATACGTTTGTTGATTAAACAGGTGGGCGGTCGACCCAGGGAGAGGAGTACAGTATGGACTATACTTCTTGGGAGGAGTAGACAGGTGGGCGGTCGACCCAGGAGCCGGAGCCCGCCTGGGATTCCATGGAGCAGTGCGCGGAAGGTTATCGGAGAATGAGGTTGGCGAAGCAAGCACGGCGGCGCGGACGGAAGCCCGAGAGTCAGCCCCAAAAATTTCTTGGGGGGGGCTCACAGGGAGTATGGCTACGCCAGGTAGGAGACCTGCGCAAACTCCTTGTGTTTACCGGGGGGCTAGAGAGACCGGGCAGGCACCGTGTTATGCAGTGGTGCGCACGGTGTCTCCAGTGCGGGTGCATAGCCCGGTGCGGTATATTCCAGCTCCGTGTATCGGCCGGGCTAGATTGAGCGTCGAGCCAAATGCCATGAAGCCGGCTCTACGCATCTGGTCCCCAGTGCGTCTCCTTGGGCCGGCTTACATGGCACCAGCCTTGCGCACGGTGTCCCCGGTTCGCCTACATAGCCCATTGCGGGCTATTCCACCTCGCCGCACTGGTAGAGCGACCGGGAGTATTCAACCAGGTAAGGTTGGGCAGGCTCGGTGCTCAAGAGCTCCAGTGCGCCTGCACGGTCCGGTCTATCCAGTACCACCTTCACACACCAGCCCTCCGGTGGCAGCTCCCCGCACCAGGCTTCCTGTGCGTGTTCTCGGTCCAGTACCACCAGTACCAGCACCACGCATCAGGCCTACAGTGCGCCTCGCCTCTCCAGCGCTGTCGGAGTCTCCCGCCTGTTCAGCGCAGCCAGAGCCTTCCTCCTCTACAGCGCTGCTGGAGTCTCCTGTCTGTTCAGCGCAGCCAGAGCTGCCAGCCTGCATGGAGCAGCCAGAGCTGCCAGCCTGCATGGAGCAGCCAGAGCTGTCAGTCTGCATGAAGCAGCCAGAGATGTCAGTCTACATGAAGCAGCCGGAGATGTCAGTCTGCATGGAGCAGCCGGAGATGCCAGTCTGCAAGGAGCTGCCAGTCTGCAAGGAGCTGCCAGTCTGCAAGGAGCTCCAGTCTGCAAGGAGCTGCCAGTCTGCAAGGAGCTGCCAGTCTGCTGCCAGTCTGCACGGAGCTGTCAGTCTGCACGGAGCTGTCAGTCTGCACGGAGCTACCAGTCTGCACGGAGCTGCCAGTCTGCACGGAGCTGCCCGTCTGTAAGGAGCTGCCAGTCTGCAAGGAGCTGCCAGATCAGTCAGTCTGCCATGATCTGCCAGTCAGCCAGACTCTTCCAGATCCGCCAGTCAACCAGACTCTTCCAGATCCGCCAGTCAGCCAGACTCTTTCAGATCTGCCAGTCAGCCAGACTCTTCCAGATCCGTCAGTCAGCCAGACTCGTCCAGATCTGCCAGTCAGCCAGACTCGTCCAGATCCGCTAGTCAACCAGACTCTTCCAGATCTGCCAGTCAACCAGACTCTTCCAGATCTGCCAGTCAGCCAGACTCTTCCAGATCCGCCAGTCAGCCAGACTCTTCCAGATCCGCCAGTCAACCAGACACTTCCAGATCCGCCAGTCAACCAGACTCTTCCAGATCCGCCAGTCAACCAGACTCTTCCAGATCCGCCAGTCAACCAGACTCTTCCAGATCCGCCAGTCAACCAGACTCTTCCAGATCCGCCAGTCAACCAGACTCTTCCAGTACCGCCAGTCTGCCCAGCGCCGCCAGTGCCGCCAGTCTGCCCAGCGCCGCCAGTGCCGTCAGTCTGCCCAGCGCCGCCAGTGCCGCCAGTCTGCCCAGCGCCGCCAGTGCCGCCAGTCTGCCCAGTGCCGCCAGTGCCGCCAGTCTGTCCAGCGCCGCAAGTGCCGCCAGTCTGCCAGGATCAGTTAGATCCGCCAGCCAGCCAGGATCCGCCAGTCTGCCAGGATCCACCAGTCTGCCAGGATCCGCCAGTCAGCCAGGATCTGCCAGAACTGCCAGTCAGCCAGGATCCGCCAGTCAGCCAGGATCCGCCAGTCAGCCAGGATCTGCCAGAACTGCCAGCCAGCCAGGATCTGCCAGAGCCAACTACCTGCCTGACCCTCAGTGCTGAGCTACCCCTCAGTGCTGAGCTTCCTCTCAGTCCCGAGCCACCCCTCAGTCCCGAGCCACCCCTCAGTCCCGAGCTACCCCTCAGTCCCGAGCTACCCCTCAGTCCCGAGCTACCTCAGTCCCGAGCTGCCCCTCAGTCCAGTGGGGCCCTTGGTGAGGACTACTAGGCCAAGGTCGGCGGCGAGGGTCGCCTATCTAAGGACGCGAGGCAAAGGGACTAAGACTTTGTTAGAGTGGGGTCCACGTCCCGCGCCGGAGCCGCCACCGTGGACAGACGCCCACCCGGACCCTCCCCTATGGGTTTAGTTGTGCGGTCGGGAGTCCGCACCTTGGGGGGGGGTTCTGTCACGCCCTGGTCTTAGTATTTTGTGTTTTCTTTATTTATTTAGTCAGGCCAGGGTGTGACATGGGTTTTGTATGTGGTGTGTTTTGTCTTGGGGTTTTTGTTAGGTATTGGGTTTGTATTATAGTAGGGGTTTCTAGCATAGTCTATGGCTGTCTGGAATGGTTCTCAATCAGAGGCAGGTGTTTATCGTTGTCTTTGATTGGGAACCATATTTAGGCAGCCATATTCTTTGAGTGTTTCGTGGGTGATTGTTCCTGTCTTTGTGTTTGCACCAGATAGGGCTGTTTTGAGTTCCCACGTTTATTGTTTTCGTTAGTTTATTCATGTATAGTGTCTTCATTAAAAAACCATGAATAACCACCACCCTGCGTTTTGGTCCGCCTCTCCTTCACCACAAGAGAACCGTTACACCTGCAGCCTTGCGAGGGTTAACACGTTTAAATGTTTTACTCACGTAGGCTGCTGTGAAGGAGAGTCCGCAGGTTTTGGTAGCGGGCCGTGTCAGTGCCACTGTATTGTCCTCAAAGCGGGCAAAGAAGTTGTTTAGTCTGTCTGTGAGCAAGACATCCTGGTCCGCGACGGGGCTGGTTTCCTTTTTGTAATCCGTGATTGACTGTAGACCCTGCCACATACCTCTTGTGTTAGAATAACAATGATCCAGGGTTTTACCAGCCCTGGTAGCACAGTCAATATGCTGATAGAATTTAGTCTTGTTTTCAGATTAGCCCTGTTAAAATCCCCAGCTACAATAAATGCAGCCTCAGGATATGTGGTTTCCAGTTTACATAGAGTCAAATAAAGTTTGTTCAGGGCCATTGATGTGTCTGCTTGGGGGGGAATATATACGGCTGTGATTATAAACGAAGAGAATTCCCTTGGTAGATAATGTGGTCGACATTTGATTGTGAGGAATTCTAAGTCAGGTGAACAGAATGACTTGAGTTCCTGTATGTTGTTATGATCACACCACGTCTCGTTAATCCTAAAGCATACCCCCCGCCCCTCTTCTTACCAGAAAGATGTTTGTTTCTGTCGGCGCGATGCGTGAAGAAACCAGCTGGCTGTACTGACTCCGATAGCGTGTCTCGAGTGAGCCATGTTTCCGTGAAGCAAAGAACGTTACAGTCTCTTATGTCTCTCTGGAATGCTACCCTTGCTCGGATTTCCTCAACCTTGTTGTCAAGAGACTGGACATTGGCGAGAAGTATGCTAGGGAGCGGTGCGTGAAGCCTGACCAGAAGACCTCTTCGTCTGCCCCTTTTACGGCGTCGTTGTTTTGGTTCGCCGGCTCCGATCCATTGTCCTGGGTGGTGCGCAAAACAGAGGATCCGCTTCGGGACAGTCGTATTCCTGGTCGTAATGATGGTGAGTTGACGTTGCTCTTATATTCAGTAGTTCCTCCCGACTGTATGTAATGAAACCTAATATTTCCTGGGGTACCAAGGAAAGAAATAACACGTAAAAAAACAAAATACTGCATAGTTTCCTAGGAACGCGAAGTGGTCATCTCTGTCGGCGCCGGAAGTTACACTGTAATTGGAGAATCCAGTGGGTTCTGCTAGTCTATAATAGCTGATTCTAAGATTTATAATTGATCATGTATATGTTTTTGCTATTTGTTCTTTGTAATAGAGCCAAAAAGATTGGAGAAGTGGTTTTACCCTCTCTGTGTTGGATACATAACTCTTCATGTTTGTTTAGTGTTTTCAAATTGAAAGTGAAAAAGAAAGTGGTTTTATCCATCTCCATTTTGAATAGATGACTGTTCGTGTTGTTGTTTGTTTAGTGTTTTCCAATTTTCCCAGAAGTGGTTAGAGTCTATCGATTCATCAATGACATTGAGCTGATTTCTGACATGCCCTGACCGTAGATTGCTTTGTATGTTTCTATTTTTAGTTTGGTCAGGGTGTGATGTGGGTGGGTATTCTATGTTTGGTTCTATGTTTGGATTTCTAAGTATTTCTATGTGTTTGGCCTGGTATGGTTCCCAATCAGAGGCAGCTGTCAATCGTTGTCTCTGATTGAGAACCATACTTAGGCAGCCTGGTTTCGCCCTTGAGTTGTGGGTAGTTGTTTTCTGTCCCTGTGTCTGCACCAGACACAACTGTTTCGTTCTCGTTATGCCCCGTTGGTATTTTATTTAGTGTTCAGTTTTTGATTAAATTTACAACATGAACACTTCCCACGCTGCACCTTGGTCATCTCCTTCTTCCACCTACGACGACCGTTACATGTTGCTTCTTTTTCCGTAGTGTATTTCTGTATTTTATTAGTGATTCACCATAGTGACGCTCACGTCTTCTGGGTCTCTATGTTTTTGGTTGGATCGGTTTCTCCATTATTTTCTTGTGTGTTTGCATTCTTCCACAAACCATGTGTCATTGTTGTTTTTAGATTTGATAGGGAAGCTGAGAGGTCAGATGTTTAGGCTTTCTACTGCCATATTTAAACTTTCACTATTACACTGAAATGTTTTGTCCAGGAAGTTGTCTAAAAGGGATATAATATATATATACAGTACATATATATGTATATATTTTGTTGTTGTGGTTTTTAAACTACTTTTCTTACATCTATAGCATTTCTCAATATTATGCCTTTGGCTTTGATGCCTCATGATTGAGTATTGCTCTGTTCAAGTCAGTGGGCTGACTGTGAACCATCTGAGATACTCTGGCTTGAGATCAGTGATAAAGTCATATACAGTACTACAGCCAACAGATTAGCTATAGGTGTACCTACCATAGGAGTCCCCTCAAAGCCTTCCATTGACTATGTACATACCCAGCGTCCGACAGAGTTGCAGGAGTTGTGACTCATTTTTGTTGGTTGTTATGTCATCGTTGGGAGACCTTGAGTTGTCACCTCCAGGTTAGATGTTTGTGATGGATTGTGATTCTAGTGGGGGATATAGGTAGCACACAGGGGGACATTTGTCTCTGTTAATTTCATTTCCTTATTCATTTCTAGCCAAATGTAAAATGCTCCTGTTTTGACTAATAGAGTGGGTTAGGTCTGCTTTATACCAAATTAGCATACCCCCTGAGTCTCTTCCCTGTTTCACACCTGGTAGTGTGGTGGATGGGACTACCAGCTCTCTGTAACCTAGAGGGCAACCAGTGGGTCCATCTCCTCTATACCACCCACCTGGTAGTGTGGTGGATGGGACTACCAGCTCTCTGTAACCTAGAGGGCAACCAGTGGGTCCATCTCCTCTATACCAGGTTTCTTGTAGGATGATAATGTCTGTATTTCTGATTTCTTTGATGAAGTCCAGGTTCCTCTTTAGCCCACAGGCAGATGACCTCTGACCTTGTATATTCCAGGATGATATAGTGAAAGCTTTGTGTTCCATAGTGTCTAGTGTTGATCTCTGTCCTTCACTGTCTGCGTTCTTCTGTCAGTTCTGTAGCAGGCTAAGAGAAAGACACAGACAGGACAAGTAGGCTGGCAATGGATTGTGGTCATTGTAGTTAATTACCAGGTTTTCAGAGCTAACCTATGTCAGATATTGGCCTTTTGGAAACTACAACTCCCTACTACGTCTCACAGTTCAGACGGGATCTGATGTATCTGGGCCCTGGGCCCTGGGCAAGGCTAGTAAAACAGAAACCAGGCCCTGGGCTAGGCTAGTAAAACAGACACCAGGCCCTGGGCCAGGCTAGTAAAACAGAAACCAGGCCCTGGGCCCTGGCTAGGCTAGTAAAACAGAAACCAGGCCCTGGGCCAGGCTGGTAAAACAGACACCAGGCCCTGGGCCAGGCTAGTGAAACAGAAACCAGGCCCTGGGCCAGGCTAGTAAAACAGAAACCAGGCCCTGGGCCAGGCTAGTAAAACAGAAACCAGGCCCTGGGCCAGGCTAGTAAAACAGACACCAGGCCCTGGGCCAGGCTAGTAAAACAGAAACCAGGCCCTGGGCCAGGCTAGTAAAACAGACACCAGGCCTGGGCCAGGCTAGTAAAACAGACACCAGGCCCTGGGCCAGGCTGGTAAAACAGAAACCAGGCCCTGGGCAATGGGCCAGGCTAGTAAAACAGAAACCAGGCCCTGGGCCAGGCTAGTAAAACAGAAACCAGGCCCTGGGCCAGGCTAGTAAAACAGAAACCAGGCCCTGGGCCAGGCTAGTAAAACAGAAACCGGGCCCTGGTCCCTGGAAGGGGAGGCAGGTAGCCTAGTGGTTAGAGTGGAGGGATGGCAGGTAGGCTAGTGGTTAGAGTGGAGGGATGGCAGGTAGGCTAGTGGTTAGAGTGGAGGGATGGCAGGTAGCCTAGTGGTTAGAGTGTTGGACTAGTAACATCCCTGAGCTGACAAGGTAAAAATCTGTCGTTCTCTCCCTGAACAAGGCAGTTAACCCACTGTTCCCCTGAACAAGCAGTTAACCCACTGTTCCCCTGAACAAGGCAGTTAACCCACTGTTAACCCACTGTTCCCCTGAACAAGGCAGTTAACCCACTGTTCCCCTGAACAAGGCAGTTAACCCACTGTTCCCCTGAACAAGGCAGTTAACCCACTGTTAACCCACTGTTCCCCTGAACAAGGCAGTTAACCCACTGTTCCCCTGAACAAGGCAGTTAACCCACTGTTCCCCTGAACAAGGCAGTTAACCCACTGTTCCCCTGAACAAGGCAGTTAACCCACTGTTCCCTGAACAAGGCAGTTAACCCACTGTTCCCTGAACAAGGCAGTTAACCCACTGTTCCCCTGAACTGTTCCCCTGAACAAGGCAGTTAACCCACTGTTCCCCTGAACAAGGCAGTTAACCCACTGTTCCCTGAACAAGGCAGTTAACCCACTGTTCCCTGAACAAGGCAGTTAACCCACTGTTCTCCCTGAACAAGGCAGTTAACCCACTGTTCCCCTGAACAAGGCAGTTAACCCACTGTTCCCCTGAACAAGGCAGTTAACCCACTGTTCCCCTGAACAAGGCAGTTAACCCACTGTTAACCCACTGTTCCCCTGAACAAGGCAGTTAACCCACTGTTCCCCTGAACAAGGCAGTTAACCCACTGTTCCCCTGAACAAGGCAGTTAACCCACTGTTCCCCTGAACAAGGCAGTTAACCCACTGTTCCCCTGAACAAGGCAGTTAACCCACTGTTCCCTGAACAAGGCAGTTAACCCACTGTTCCCCTGAACAAGGCAGTTAACCCACTGTTCCCTGAACAAGGCAGTTAACCCACTGTTCCCTGAACAAGGCAGTTAACCCACTGTTCCCCTGAACAAGGCAGTTAACCCACTGTTCTGCCCTGAACAAGGCAGTTAACCCACTGTTCCCCTGAACAAGGCAGTTAACCCACTGTTCCCCTGAACAAGGCAGTTAACCCACTGTTCCCCTGAACAAGGCAGTTAACCCACTGTTCCCCTGAACAAGGCAGTTAACCCACTGTTCCCCTGAACAAGGCAGTTAACCCACTGTTCCCCTGAACAAGGCAGTTAACCCACTGCCTAAGAATTTGTTCTTTAACTGACTTGCCAAGTTAAATAAAGGTATTGAAGACACTGTATGACTTGATCCAGGGTTTCAGGGTAAGACCCACATGTTCCCTCCTGTGAATCACAAGGTCTGTATTAAAACCGTGGTCTCTGTTCAGGAGATCCCTGAACAAGGCAGTTAACCCACTGTTTTCCCTGAACAAGCAGTTAACCCACTGTTCCCCTGAACAAGGCAGTTAACCCACTGTTCCCCTGAACAAGGCAGTTAACCCACTGTTCCCCTGAACAAGGCAGTTAACCCACTGTTCCCCTGAACAAGGCAGTTAACCCACTGTTCCCCTGAACAAGGCAGTTAACCCACTGTTCCCCTGAACAAGGCAGTTAACCCACTGTTCCCCTGAACAAGGCAGTTAACCCACTGTTCCCTGAACAAGGCAGTTAACCCACTGTTCCCCTGAACAAGGCAGTTAACCCACTGTTCCCCTTGAACAAGGCAGTTAACCCACTGTTCCCTGAACAAGGCAGTTAACCCACTGGTGAACAAGGCAGTTAACCCACTGTTCCCCTGAACAAGGCAGTTAGCCCACTGTTCTCCTGAACAAGGCAGTTAGCCCACTGACAACACCCTGAACAAGGCAGTTAACCCACTGTTCCCCTGAACAAGCAGTTAACCCACTGTTCCCCTGAACAAGGCAGTTAACCCACTGTTCCCCCTGAACAAGGCAGTTAACCCACTGTTCCCCTTTAACAAGGCAGTTAACCCACTGTTCCCCTGAACAAGGCAGTTAACCCACTGCCCTGAACAAGGCAGTTAACCCACTGTTCCCCTGAACAAGGCAGTTAACCCACTGTTCCCCTGAACAAGGCAGTTAACCCACTACAGCCCCTGAACAAGGCAGTTAACCCACTGTTCCCTGAACAAGGCAGTTAACTACACTTTTCCCCTGAACAAGGCAGTTAGCCCACTGTTCTCCTGAACAAGGCAGTTAACCCACTGTTCCCTGAACAAGGCAGTTAACCAACTGTTACCCCTGACAAGGCAGTTAACCCACTGTTCCCTGAACAAGGCAGTTAACTGAACAAGGCAGTTAACCCACTGTACCCCTGAACAAGGCAGTTAACCCACTGTTACAGCCCTTATACACAGTACCCTGAACAAGGCAGTTAGCCCCACTGTTCCCTGAACACAGGCAGTTAACCCACTGTTCCCCTGAACAACAGTACAGCCCACTGTTCTAACTAGAACAAGTACACTAACCCTTTATCCCTGAACAAGGCAGTTAACCCACAACTCCCTGAACAAGTACATTAACCCACTGTTTATACACAGTACATAACTACAGCCCTTTAGTACACAGGCAGTTAACCACAGTTCCCTTTATACAACCACAGCCCTTTATACACAGTACATAACTACAGCCCAGTTATAACACAGTACATAACTACAGCCCTTTATACACAGTACATAACTACAGCCCTTTATACACAGTACATAACTACAGCCCTTTATACACAGTACATAACTACAGTGAACTTGTACACAGTACATAACTACAGCCCTTTATACACAGTACATAACTACAGCCACAGTACATAACTACAGCCCTTTATACACAGTACATAACTACAGCCCTTTATACACAGTACATAACTACAGCCCTTTATACACAGTACATAACTACAGCCCTTTATACACAGTACATAACTACAGCCCTTTATACACAGTACATAACTACAGCCCTTTATACACAGTACATAACTACAGCCCTTTATACACAGTACATAACTACAGCCCTTTATACACAGTACATAACTACAGCCCTTTATACACAGTACATAACTACATAACTACAGCCCTTATACACAGTACATTATACACAGTACATAACTACAGCCCTTTATACATAACTACAGCCCTTTATACACAGTACATAACTACAGCCCTTTATACACAGTACATAACTACAGCCCTTTATACACAGTACATAACTACAGCCCTTTATACACAGTACATAACTACAACCCTTTATACACAGTACATAACTACAGCCCTTTATACACAGTACATAACTACAGCCCTTTATACACAGTACATAACTACAGCCACAGTACATAACTACAGCCCTTTATACACAGTACATAACTACAGCCCTTTATACACAGTACATAACTACAGCCCTTTATACACAGTACATAACTACAGCCCTTTATACACAGTACATAACTACAGCCACAGTACATAACTACAACCCTTTATACACAGTACACAACTACAGCCCTTTATACACAGTACATAACTACACTACCCTTTATACACAGTACATAACTACAACCCTTTATACACAGTACATAACTACAGTACATAACCCTTTATACACAGTACATAACTACAGCCCTTTATACACAGTACATAACTACAGCCCTTTATACACAGTACATAACTACAACCCTTTATACACAGTACATAACTACAACCACAGTACATAACTACAGCCCTTTATACACAGTACATAACTACAGCCCTTTATACACAGTACATAACTACAACCACAGTACATAACTACAGCCCTTTATACACAGTACATAACTACAACCACAGTACATAACTACAGCCCTTTATACACAGTACATAACTACAGCCCTTTATACACAGTACATAACTACAGCCCTTTATACACAGTACATAACTACAGCCCTTTATACACAGTACATAACTACAACCACAGTACATAACTACAACCCTTTATACACAGTACATAACTACAATCACAGTACATAACTACAACCCTTTATACACAGTACATAACTACAGCCCTTTATACACAGTACATAACTACAACCCTTTTCGATTCTTAGATTTTCGATTCTTCAAAGTAGCCACCCTTTGCCTTGATGACAGCTTTGCACACTCTTGGCATCCTCTCAACCAGCTTAATGAGGTAGTCACCTGGAATGCTTTTCAATTAACAGGTGTGCCTTGTTAAAAGTTAATTTGTGGAATTTCTCTCCTTCTTAATGCATTTGAGCCAATCAGTTGTATTGTGACAAGGTAGGGGTGGAATACAGAAGACAGCCCTATTTGGTAAAATACCAAGTCAATATTATGTCAAGAACAGGTCAAATATACAAAGAGAAATGACAGTCCATCATTACTTTAAGACATGAAGGTCAGTCAATCCGGAAAATATCAAGAATTGTGAAAGTTTCTTCAAGTGCAGTCCCAAAACGATCAAGTGCTATGATGAAACTGCCTCTCATGAGGACCGCCACAGGAAAGGAAGACCAAGAGTTCCCTCTCCTGCAGAGGATCAGTTCATTAGAGTTACCAGCCTAAATTGCAGCCCAAAAAAATGCTTCACAGAGTTCAAGTAACAGACACATCTCAACATCAACTGTTCAGAGGAGACTGTGTGAATCAGGCCTTCGTGGTTGAATTGCTGCAAAGAAACCACTTCTAAAGGACACCAATAAGAAGAAGAGACTTGCTTAGGTCAGGCAACACAACCAATGGACATTAGATACAGGGGTCTTAGTGACTCTGCTCCAGGGGTCTTAGTGACTCTGCTACAGGGGTCTTAGTGACTCTGCTACAGAGGTCATAGTGACTGCTCCAGGGGTCTTAGTGACTCTGCTCCAGGGGTCTTAGTGACTCTGCTCCAGGGGTCCTAGTGACTCTGCTCCAGGGGTCCTAGTGACTCTGCTCCAGGGGTCTTAGTGACTCTGCTCCAGGGGTCCTAGTGACTCTGCTCCAGGGGTCCTAGTGACTCGGCTCCAGGGGTCATAGTGACTCGGCTCCAGGGTTCCTAGTGACTCTGCTCCAGGGGTCCCAGTGACTCTGCCCCAGGGGTCTTAGTGACTCTGCTCCAGGGTCCCAGTGACTGTGCTTCAGGGGTCATAGTGACTCTGCTCCAGGGTCCCAGTGACTCTGCTTCAGGGGTCATAGTGACTCTGCTTCAGGGGTCATAGTGACTCTGCTCCAGGGTCCCAGTGATTCTGCTCCAGGGGTCATAGTGACTCTGCTCCAGCGGTCTTAGTGACTCTGCTCCAGGGGTCCTAGTGACTCTGCTCCAGGGGTCCTGGTGTCTGCTCCAGGGGGTGACTGCTCCAGGGGTCCTAGTGACTGCTCCAGGGGTCATAGTGACTGCTCCAGGGGTCATAGTGACTGCTCCAGGGATTATAGTGACTGCTCCAGGGGTCATAGTGACTGCTCCAGGGGTCATAGTGACTGCTCCAGGGGTCATAGTGACTCTGCTCCAGGGTCTTAGTGACTCTGCTCCAGGGGTCATAGTGACTCTGCTCCAGGGTCTGGTGTGCTCCAGGGGTCTCTGCTCCAGGGGTCCTAGTGACTGCTCCAGGGGTCATAGTGACTGCTCCAGGGATTATAGTGACTGCTCCCGGGGTCATAGTGACTGCTCCAGGGGTCATAGTGACTGCTCCAGGGGTCATAGTGACTGCTCCAGGGTCTTAGTGACTCTGCTTCAGGGGCCAGGGCTACTCCTAGGATCTCCAAAGGGACTCCCCACTCACTCTTCAGTGATCTCCACCATCCTCTCCAGTGATCTCCACCATCCTCTCCAGTGATCTCCACCATCCTCTCCAGTGATCTCCACCCACTCTCCAGTGATCGCCACTATCCTCTCCAGTGATTTTCAACATCCTCTCCAGTGATTTCCACCATCCTCTCCAGTGATCTACACCATCCTCTCCAGCGATCCCCACCATCCTCTCCAGTTATCTCCACCATCCTCTCCAGTTATCTCCACCAGCCTCGCCAGTGATCTCAACCATCCTCTCTAGTTACCTCCACCTACTCTCCAGCGATCTCCACCATCCTCTACAGTTATCTCCACCATCCTCTCCAGTTATCTCCACCATCCTCTCCAGTGATCTCCACCATCCTCTCCAGTGATCTCCACCATCCTCTCCAGTGATCTCCACCATCCTCTCCAGTGATCTCCACCTACTCTCCAGTGATCTCCACCATCCTCTCAGTTACCTCCACCATCCTCTCCAGTGATCTCCACCATCCTCTCCAGTGATCTCCACCATCCTCTCCAGTGATCTCCACCATCCTCTCCAGTTATCTCCACCATCCTCTCCAGTGATCTCCACCATCCTCTCCAGTGATCTCCACCCACTCTCCAGTGATCTCCTCCCACTCTCCAGTGATCTCCTCCCACTCTCCAGTGATCTCCACTGTCCTCTCCAGTGATCTCCACCATCCTCTCCAGTGATCTCCACCATCCTCTCCAGTGATCTCCACCGTCCTCTCTAGTGACTGTAGAACACACCAAGATGACTCCATCCCTTCTGATTCTATGGTGAGTCCAGGTGTGAGAAAATAGGTCATACTAGTGCCCTTTGCTGTTCTACTTTAGTACCAGCCTGCAGTACCAGTCTAGGCCTTTAAACCAGCCAGGTTAGCCAGCTGGGGATGAGGCTGGGGATGAGGCTGGGCATGAGACTGGGAGGAGGCTGGGGATGAGGCTGGGGATGAGACTGGGTCTGGGAAATAGAGTGCAGAAAGCAGAGCTATGTAGGAATGACTAGCAGGCACATGGTCCCTGTGAGGATGTAGACCTCCAGACCAACTATAGACCAGCCAGTCAGATGTAGGCCTCCAAACCAACTATAGACCAGCCAGTCAGATGTAGACCTCCAGACCAACTATAGACCAGCCAGTCAGATGTAGACCTCCAGACCAACTATAGACCAGCCAGTCAGATGTAGACCTCCAGACCAACTATAGACAAGCCAGTCAGATGTAGACCTCCAGACCAACTATAGACCAGCCAGTCAGATGTAGACCTCCAGACCAACTATAGACCAGCCAGTCAGATGTAGACCTCCAGACCAACTATAGACCAGCCAGCCGACCAGCCAGCCAGATACTCAGTCAGTCAGTCAGTCAGAAGGCCTGTTATCCTGGCAGACTGTTCTGTGTTCTGGCCTACGTTCCAAATGGTGCCCTATTCCATTTAAAGTGCACAACTTTGGACCATACTGACAGGATGTCTAGTCTCTAACAGCAGTAACATACTGACAGGATGTCTCTAACAGCAGTAACATACTGACAGGATGTCTAGTCTCTAACAGTAGTAACATACTGACAGGATGTCTAGTCTCTAACAGCAGTAACATACTGACAGGATGTCTAGTCTCTAACAGCAGTAACATACTGACAGGATGTCTAGTCTCTCAGTAACTACTGACAGGAGTCAGTCTCTAACAGTAACACTGACAGGATGTCTAGTCTCTAACAGCAGTAACATACTGACAGGATGTCTAGTCTCTAACAGCAGTAACATACTGACAGGATGTCTAGTCTCTAACAGCAGTACTGACAGGATGTCTCACTAACGGCAGTAACATACTGACAGGATGTCTAGTCTCTAACAGCAGTAACATACTGACAGGATGTCTAGTCTCTAACAGCAGTAACATACTGACAGGATGTCAGGTAACATACTGACAGGATGTCTAGTCTCTAACAGCAGTAACATACTGACAGGATGTCTCTAACAGCAGTAACATACTGACAGGATGTCTAGTCTCTAACAGCAGTAACATACTGACAGGATGTCTAGTCTCTAACAGCAGTAACATACTGACAGGATGTCTCTCTAACAGCAGTAACTACTGACAACAGCAGTAACATACTGACAGGATGTCTAGTCTCTAACAGCAGTAACATACTGACAGGATGTCTAGTCTCTAACAGCAGTAACATACTGACAGGATGTCTAGTCTCTGTCTGACAGGATGTCTCTAACAGCAGTAACATACTGACAGGATGTCTAGTCTCTAACAGCAGTAACATACTGACAGGATGTCTAGTCTCTAACAGCAGTAACATACTGACAGGATGTCTAGTCTCTAACAGCAGTAACATACTGACAGGATGTCTAGTCTCTAACAGTAACATACTGACAGGATGTCTGACAGGATGTCTCTAACAGCAGTAACATACTGACAGGATGTCTAGTCTCTAACAGCAGTAACATACTGACAGGATGTCTAGTCTCTAACAGCAGTAACATACTGACAGGATGTCTAGTCTCTAACAGCAGTAAACACTGACAGGATGTCTGACAGGATACTGACAGGATGTCTCTAACAGCAGTAACATACTGACAGGATGTCTAGTCTCTAACAGCAGTAACATACTGACAGGATGTCTAGTCTCTAACAGCAGTAACATACTGACAGGACATACTGACAGGATGTCTCTAACAGCAGTAACATACTGACAGGATGTCTAGTCTCTAACAGCAGTAACATACTGACAGGATGTCTAGTCTCTAACAGCAGTAACATACTGACAGGATGTCTAGTCTCTAACAGCAGTAACATACTGACAGGATGTCTAGTCTCTAACAGCAGTAACATACTGACAGGATGTCTAGTCTCTAACAGCAGTAACATACTGACAGGATGTCTCTAACAGCAGTACTGACAGGATGTCTAGTGACAGGATGTCTCTAAACAGCAGTAACATACTGACAGGATGTCTAGTCTCTAACAGCAGTAACATACTGACAGGATGTCTAGTCTCTAACAGCAGTAACATACTGACAGGATGTCTAGTCTCTAACAGCAGTAACATACTGACAGGATGTCTAGTCTCTAACAGCAGTAACATACTGACAGGATGTCTAGTCTCTAACAGCAGTAACATACTGACAGGATGTCTAGTCTCTAACAGCAGTAACATACTGACAGGATGTCTAGTCTCTAACAGCAGTAACATACTGACAGGATGTCTAGTCTCTAACAGCAGTAACATACTGACAGGATGTCTAGTCTCTAACAGCAGTAACATACTGACAGGATAACAGCAGTAACATACTGACAGGAGTCTCTAACAGCAGTAACATACTGACAGGATGTCTAGTCTCTAACAGCAGTAACATACTGACAGGATGTCTAACATACTGACAGGATGTCTCTAACAGCAGTAACATACTGACAGGATGTCTAGTCAGGATGTCTAACAGCAGTAACATACTGACAGGATGTCTAGTCTAACAGCAGTAAATACTGACAGGATGTAACATACTGACTCTAACAGCAGTAACATACTGACAGGATGTCTAGTCTCTAACAGCAGTAACATACTGACAGGATGTCTAGTCTCTAACAGCAGTAACATACTGACAGGATGTCTAGTCTCTAACAGCAGTAACATACTGACAGGATGTCTAGTCTCTAACAGCAGTAACATACTGACAGGATGTCTAGTCTCTAACAGCAGTAACATACTGACAGGATGTCTAGTCTCTAACAGCAGTAACATAACTGACAGGACTGACAGGATGTCAGGAGTCTCTAACAGCAGTAACATACTGACAGGATGTCTAGTCTCTAACAGCAGTAACATACTGACAGGATGTCTAGTAACTCTGACAGGATGTCAGCAGTAACATACTGACAGGATGTCTAGTCTCTAACAGCAGTAACATACTGACAGGATGTCTAGTCTCTAACAGCAGTAACATACTGACAGGATGTCTCTAACAGCAGTAACATACTGACAGGATGTCTAGTCTCTAACAGCAGTAACATACTGACAGGATGTCTAGTCTCTAACAGCAGTAACATACTGACAGGATGTCTCTAACAGCAGTAACATACTGACAGGATGTCTCTAACAGCAGTAACATACTGACAGGATGTCTCTAACAGCAGTAACATACTGACAGGATGTCTAGTCTCTAACAGCAGTAACATACTGACAGGATGTCTAGTCTCTAACAGCAGTAACATACTGACAGGAGGATGTACTGACAGGATGTCTAGTCTCTAACAGCAGTAACATACTGACAGGATGTCTAGTCTCTAACAGCAGTAACATACTGACAGGATGTCTAGTCTCTAACAGCAGTAACATACTGACAGGATGTCTCTAACAGCAGTAACATACTGACAGGATGTCTAGTCTCTAACAGCAGTAACATACTGACAGGATGTCTGACAGGAGTCTCTAACAGCAGTAACATACTGACAGGATGTCTGACAGGATGTCTCTAACAGCAGTAACATACTGACAGGATGTCTAGTCTCTAACAGCAGTAACATACTGACAGGATGTCTAGTCTCTAACAGCAGTAACATACTGACAGGATGTCTAGTCTCTAACAGCAGTAACACACTGACAGGATGTCTGACAGGAGTCTAGTTCTCTCTAACAGCAGTAACATACTGACAGGATGTCTAGTCTCTAACAGCAGTAACATACTGACAGGATGTCTAGTCTCAGTAACATACTGACAGGACAGCAGTAACATACTGACAGGATGTCTAGTCTCTAACAGCAGTAACATACTGACAGGATGTCTCTCTAACAGCAGTAACATACTGACAGGATGTCTAGTCTCTAACAGCAGTAACATACTGACAGGATGTCTCTAACAGCAGTAACATACTGACTCTAACAGCAGTAACATACTGACAGGATGTCTAGTCTCTAACAGCAGTAACATACTGACAGGATGTCTAGTCTCTAACAGCAGTAACATACTGACAGGATGTCTAGTAACATACTGACAGGATGTCTAGTCTCTAACAGCAGTAACATACTGACAGGATGTCTAGTCTCTAACAGCAGTAACATACTGACAGGATGTCTCTAACAGCAGTAACATACTGACAGGATGTCTAGTCTCTAACAGCAGTAACATACTGACAGGATGTCTAGTCTCTAACAGCAGTAACATACTGACAGGATGTCTAGTCTCTAACAGCAGTAACATACTGACAGGATGTCTAGTCTCTAACAGCAGTAACATACTGACAGGATGTCTAGTCTCTAACAGCAGTAACATACTGACAGGATGTCTCTAACAGCAGTAACATACTGACAGGATGTCTAGTCTCTAACAGCAGTAACATACTGACAGGATGTCTAGTCTCTAACAGCAGTAACATACTGACAGGATGTCTAGTCTCTAACAGCAGTAACATACTGACAGGATGTCTAGTCTCTAACAGCAGTAACATACTGACAGGATGTCTAGTCTCTAACAGCAGTAACACAGGACTGACAGGACATACTGACAGGTCTCTAACAGCAGTAACATACTGACAGGATGTCTAGTCTCTAACAGCAGTAACATACTGACAGGATGTCTAGTCTCTAACAGCAGTAACATACTGACAGGATGTCTAGTCTCTAACAGCAGTAACATACTGACAGGATGTCTAGTCTCTAACAGCAGTAACATACTGACAGGATGTCTCTAACAGCAGTAACATACTGACAGGATGTCTAGTCTCTAACAGCAGTAACATACTGACAGGATGTCTCTAACAGCAGTAACATACTGACAGGATGTCTAGTCTCTAACAGCAGTAACATACTGACAGGATGTCTAGTCTCTAACAGCAGTAACATACTGACAGGATGTCTAGTCTCTAACAGCAGTAACATACTGACAGGATGTCTAGTCTCTAACAGCAGTAACATACTGACAGGATGTCTAGTCTCTAACAGCAGTAACATACTGACAGGATGTCTAGTCTCTAACAGCAGTAACATACTGACAGGATACTGACAGGATGTCTAGTCTCTAACAGCAGTAACATACTGACAGGATGTCTCTAACAGCAGTAACATACTGACAGGATGTCTAGTCTCTAACAGCAGTAACATACTGACAGGATGTCTAGTCTCTAACAGCAGTAACATACTGACAGGATGTCTAGTCTCTAACAGCAGTAACATACTGACAGGATGTCTAGTCTCTAACAGCAGTAACATACTGACAGGATGTCTAGTCTCTAACAGCAGTAACATACTGACAGGATGTCTAGTCTCTAACAGCAGTAAGTAACAGGATGTCTAGTCTCTAACAGCAGTAACAGGACAGGATGTCTCTAACAGCAGTCTCTGACAGGATGTCTAGTCTCTAACAGCAGTAACATACTGACAGGATGTCTAGTCTCTAACAGCAGTAACATACTGACAGGATGTCTAGTCTCTAACAGCAGTAACATACTGACAGGATGTCTAGTCTCTAACAGCAGTAACATACTGACAGGATGTCTAGTCTCTAACAGCAGTAACATACTGACAGGATGTCTAGTCTCTAACAGCAGTAACATACTGACAGGATGTCTCTAACAGCAGTAACATACTGACAGGATGTCTAGTCTCTAACAGCAGTAACATACTGACAGGATGTCTAGTCTCTAACAGCAGTAACATACTGACAGGATGTCTAGTCTCTAACAGCAGTAACATACTGACAGGATGTCTCTAACAGCAGTAACTCTGACAGGACAGCAGTAACATACTGACAGGATGTCTAGTCTCTAACAGCAGTAACATACTGACAGGATGTCTCTAACAGCAGTAACATACTGACAGGATGTCTAGTCTCTAACAGCAGTAACATACTGACAGGATGTCTAGTCTCTAACAGCAGTAACATACTGACTCTCTAACAGCAGTAACAGCAGTAACATACTGACAGGATGTCTAGTCTCTAACAGCAGTAACATACTGACAGGATGTCTAGTCTCTAACAGCAGTAACATACTGACAGGATGTCTAGTCTCTAACAGCAGTAACATACTGACAGGATGTCTAGTCTCTAACAGCAGTAACATACTGACAGGATGTCTAGTCTCTAACAGCAGTAACATACTGACAGGGATCTGACAGGATGTAACAGCAGTAACATACTGACAGGATGTCTCTAACAGCAGTAACATACTGACAGGATGTCTAGTCTCTAACAGCAGTAACATACTGACAGGATGTCTCTAACAGCAGTAACATACTGACAGGATGTCTCTAACAGCAGTAACATACTGACAGGATGTCTAGTCTCTAACAGCAGTAACATACTGACAGGATGTCTCTAACAGCAGTAACATACTGACAGGATGTCACTAACAGCAGTAACATACTGACAGGATGTCTAGTCTCTAACAGCAGTAACATACTGACAGGATGTCATACTCTAGGACAGCAGTAACATACTGACAGGATGTCTAGTCTCTAACAGCAGTAACATACTGACAGGATGTCTAGTCTCTAACAGCAGTAACATACTGACAGGATGTCTAGTCTCTAACAGCAGTAACATACTGACAGGATGTCTAGTCTCTAACAGCAGTAACAGGATACTGACAGGATGTCTAGTCTCTAACAGCAGTAACATACTGACAGGATGTCTAGTCTCTAACAGCAGTAACATACTGACAGGATGTCTAGTCTCTAACAGCAGTAACATACTGACAGGATGTCTCTAACAGCAGTCTCTAACAGCAGTAACATACTGACAGGATGTCTAACAGCAGTCTCTAACAGCAGTAACATACTGACAGGATGTCTAGTCTCTAACAGCAGTAACATACTGACAGGATGTCTAGTCTCTAACAGCAGTAACATACTGACAGGATGTCTAGTCTCTAACAGCAGTAACATACTGACAGGATGTCTCGTCTCTAACAGCAGTAACATACTGACAGGATGTCTCGTCTCTAACAGCAGTAACATACTGACAGGATGTCTAGTCTCTAACAGCAGTAACATACTGACAGGATGTCTCGTCTCTAACAGCAGTGTTCATGTTCTCTACCCTACACGCATCACAAGACCGCTCCTCTCATTTGTCCCCCTCCTCTTGTGTGACAGACGCACGAAAGAGGAAGTTCCAACCACTTCCCAATAACATTGTGCTGATTCACACGGACGTTCTGTCTTGTCGCCCCAACGTTTTCCATTCGAGACGTCTTGGCCACAACAATCGCTTGGCTTCACATCCAGAAAGACACTAAAAGCAGATGCAGATACATTATAAATGTTTAACTGTTGAACTTGTCAGACATGTTTTTTTTTTTTTAATAATAATAATCTAGTCTACACAGTTAATGGCAATGTAGGGTTGTTTTTACCAGTCCTGATAAATTAGCTTGGAGATAAATGTACATGGTGCACTTTGCATAATTCAAAACATAATCTCATCTTTAAGGAGTTTTGACACCGGGGCTGAGAAAGTCCCGATAAAACCCATTATAGAAGAGACGTTGTTTACCGTAGTGATAAAAACATGGCTATAACTCTTGGTGATGCTGTTCAGTTACGCTGCAGCGACAAGAGATAGGAAGAGCAGTAAGAGAAACACAGAGGTTTCTACAACACAGAGGA
>NW_024609560.1:67500-82500 GCF_018296145.1 Oncorhynchus tshawytscha
TAGAGGGAGGGAGGGGGTGGAGGCGAGGTAGGTGGGGTGAGGGGGAGGGGTTGGAGGGAGGGGTTGGAGGGAGGGGTTGTCATCGGCTGAGGGCTCCACAGAGAGAGGGAGGGAGGGAGGGAGGGAGGGAGGGAGGGAGGGAGGGAGGGAGGGAGGGAGGGAGGGAGGGAGGGAGGGAGGGAGGGGGAGGGAGGGAGGGGGAGGGAGGGAGGGAGGGAGTAATACGCTCTAGCGACTCCTTGTGTCGGGCCGGGCACCCTGCAAGCTGACTTCGGTCACCAGCTGGTACAGTGTTTCCTCCGACACATTGGAGGCGACTGGCTTCCGGGTTAAGCGGGCAGTGTGTCAAGAAGCAGTGTGGCTTGGCAGGGTCGTATTTCGGAGGACGTGTGGCTCTCGACCTTCGCCTCTCCCGAGAACGTACAGGCGTTGCAGCAAGACTGTATCAGCCAACTGGATATCACGAAAATGGGGTCAAAAGTACCCCCCCCCCCAAAAAAAAAACAACAACAACAACAACAACAACAAAAGATACGCTCATGAATCCCATGCCACTATTTTATATTTATAGTAAGAAGAGTATAATTGAAGCTGAATAAAAGAGAAAGGACATTCCCCAGTGAGTGCCCACATGAAGTGGCTATTCTGTGTTGAGTATTTTTTTTAAAGTGATCATTTGAAACAGGTCTCTCATCAAGTGATAACATTCTCATCCGTCAGACGATTCTCAATTTAATCTTGTCTTTACTAATACATGTGTGAAATGAGTATAGATTTATAACGGGCCATTATCAAACGTTCAGGGAAACAGGCGCAGGGGGAAAAATACATTTCATCCATATGCACTGGAAAAGAGGCTGCTCTTTCCCCAAAGGTTCCCTTTTCAATCCTGCTGGGAGACTCTGGTTTTATAGTGGAGCAATGCAGTTAATATGAGCAGCTGAGAAATAAATCTAATAGCACTAAAAAAGCTGGGATCCTCCTCTTTTTAGCAGCAGCCATCCAAACTCTGCTTTCATTGCAGATAAAAATGGCTGGGCTTATAGGACCACTTATTACACTATTTTATACTCAACACTGTTTGAGGAGGAGCCTCTCGCTGGGCCACACATCAACACTGTTTGAGGAGGAGCCTCTCGCTAGGCCACACATCAACACTGTTCGAGGAGCAGTCTCTCGCTGGGCCACACATCAACACTGTTCGAGGAGCAGCCTCTCGCTGGGCCACAGATCAACACTGTTCGAGGAGCAGCCTCTCGCTAGGCCACACACCAACACTGTTCGAGGAGCAGCCTCTCGCTAGGCCACACATCAACACTGTTTGAGGAGCAGCCTCTCGCTAGGCCACACATCAACACTGTTTGAGGAGGAGCCTCTCGCTGGGCCACACATCAACACTGTTTGAGGAGGAGCCTCTCGCTAGGCCACACATCAACACTGTTTGAGGAGGAGCCTCTCGCAGGCCACACATCAACACTGTTTGAGGAGGAGCCTCTCGCTAGGCCACACATCAACACTGTTTGAGGAGCAGCCTCTCGCTTGGCCACACATCAACACTGTTTGAGGAGGAGCCTCTCGCTAGGCCACACATCAACACTGTTTGAGGAGCAGCCTCTCGCTGGGCCACACATCAACACTGTTTGAGGAGCAGCCTCTCGCTGGGCCACACATCAACACTGTTTGAGGAGCAGCCTCTCGCTGGGCCACACATCAACACTGTTTGAGGAGCAGCCTCTCGCTGGGCCACACATCAACCACTGGCCCTCATACCATCACGGTCACCTAATCATCCCCAGCTTACAATTGGCTCATTCATCCCCCTTCAGTACAACAGTACAGACGCACTCCAATTCTGACATTTGTTCCACTAATTGGTCTTTTGCCCAATCACATCAGATCTTTTCACATCAGATTTTTTTTTCAGAGCTTATCTGATTGGTTAAAATAACTATTAGTGAAACAAGTATCTGAATTTGGCTGCCTGTGTACGTGCAGCTTAAGTGTCACAGGTCTGAAGAAAGAGAGTTGACTAGAAAGAGAAAATGAAAACCAGAAGTGAATGTTCCTTCCAGGACCGGAGTTGATCCGCTCTTCCATTCTGAGACTCGTTGAGATTACAGGCCCTGATCACAGACCTGCTGCTGCTGCTGTGGCAAACCTCTCTCCTCAGATAACCCCTGCTCTCTCTCTCTCTCTCTCTCTCTCTCTCTCTCTCTCTCTCTCTCTCTCTCTCTCTCTCTCTCTCTCTCTCTCTCTCTCTCTCTCTCTCTCTCTCTCTTTCTCTCTCTCTCCTCAGATGATCCCTGCTCTCTCTCTCTGATCTGTATCTCTCTCTCTCCTCAGATGACCCCCCTCTCTCTCTCTCTCTCTCTCTCTCTCTCTCTCTCTCTCTCTCTCTCCTCAGATGATCCCTGCTCTCTCTCTCTCTGTATCTCTTTCTGCTCTCTCTCTCTCTCTCTCTCTCTCTCACTCTCTCTCTCTCTCTCCTCAGATGATCCCTGCTCTCTCTCTCTCTCTCTGTATCTCTCTCTGCTCTCTCTCTCTCTCTCTCTATCTCTCTCTCTCTCTCTCTGTATCTCTCTCTGTATCTCTCTCTCTCTCTCTCTCTTCTATCTCGTTCTCTGTATCTCTGTCTCTCTCTCTCTCTCTCTCTCTCTCTGCAGCTGCACCATACCTCTTGGTGGCTGTTTTCTTCTCTCTGACAGAGGTCAGGGGTCAAGTGTTTGCAGAGCAGACCGAGGCGTATGACCAAGTGGAGGATCACTGAATCAGCTGAACTGGGACAAAGGTCCATTATGATGCTGGATCACTAGGCTTCTGGTGCTTAGTAATTATTATATAATAAATGCCATTTAGCAGAGGCTTTTATCCAGAGCCATTGAACTCATTATCCTGGCGTTGCAAACGTCATGATCTACCAACTGAGCTACAGAGGACCACTGCTAGCATAGCGTAGCCTAGCCTAGCATGAGAGTCTCCTCAGTGATAGTTAGCATAGCCTAGCATAGCATGAGAATCTTCTCAGTGAGAGTTAGTTAGCGTAGCCTAGCATGAGAGTCTCCTCAGTGCGAGTTAGCGTAGCCTAGCGTAGCATGAGCATCTTCTCAGTGAGAGTTAGTTAGCCTAGCATAGCATGATAATCTTCTCAGTGAGAGTTAGTTAGCCTAGCGTAGCATGAGAATCTTCTCAGTGAGAGTTAGTTAGCCTAGCGTAGCATGAGAGTCTCCTCAGTGAGAGTTAGTTAGCCTAGCGTAGCATGAGAGTCTCCTCAGTGAGCGTTAGTTAGCCTAGCATAGCATGAGAGTCCTCAGTGAGAGTTAGTTAGCCTAGCATAGCATGAGAGTCCTCAGTGAGAGTTAGTTAGCCTAGCCACAGAAGTAAAGCAGAGCCTCAGGGCATGCCTGGTAAAACAGGGAGAGAGCTTACCACGTACCATCTATAATAGAACATAGAGCAGAACCTCAGCCTGGTAAAACAGGGAGAGAGGTTACCACGTACCATCTACAGTAGAACGTAGAACCTCAGCCTGGTAAAACAGGGAGAGAGGTTACCACATACCATCTATAGTAGAACATAGAACCTCAGCCTGGTAAAACAGGGAGAGAGGTTACCACGTACCATCTACAGTAGAACGTAGAACCTCAGCCTGGTAAAACAGGGAGAGTGGTGACCACGTATCTAGGTTGTTTTAGGGCTTTAGGTTTTGGAAGTTGATCTGTTGAACTGTTGTTCTGAGTGTGCAGCTTTGCGTATCAAACCTCCATCTGAAACCAATCCCAGGGTTTAAACGTTTGTCCAAGGGTACCTCTAGTCTGGCTGTTCCATCCTGACTATAAGACCGTCCAACATGTTTGGCTGGCTTACAGACGGACTCTGGGGACATTGGATGGATTCAGCAAGAAAACACTAAAACAATACGAACCATCAGCAGTTTGGAAGTTCATCTTCCCACAACTTCCTGGGAATGGTGCAGGATCGTTGCTTGGCTTCGGTAACATTCTCAGCACCTTTAAGGAACTGGGAAGAATATATTTTTTTTTTCTTGGCGTTTCATTACTTTAACATAACCTTTCCTAAATTGACAAATATTGTTCCATTTAATTGTCACTTTTTGTAATGTTCTAGGACTGTTCTCCAACTGGTTTGACATTGGGAATGTTCTAGGACTGTTCTCCAACTGGTTTGACATTGGGAATGTTCTCAAATAGTCCAGAGAACGTTAAGAAACAACATTCTCCAACTGGTTTGACATTGGGAATGTTCTCAAATAGTCCAGAGAACGTTAAGAAACAACGTTCTCCAACTGGTTTGACATTGGTAATGTTCTAGGAACGTTCTCCAACTGGTTTGACATTGGGGAATGTTCTCAAATAGTCCAGAGAACAATCACGTTCTCCTGCGGGATTTTCAATACTTCAGCATAACGTTTCCTACAGGTTTCCTCGTGGTTCTATTTAAAGTAATGTTTTCAAATTGTTCCGAGAACGTTAAGAAAAGGTTCCGGAACAACAACAAAAGAACACAAGAAAATGTTAGAGAAGGTTCTAAGAATGTTATTTAAAAACCTGAACGTTCTGTTCTCAGCATCAACAAAACTGTCCATATCCTCTTTCTTAAGAAGTGTGTTCAGGTGTGTTGGCCACGCCCACTAATTGGCCGTACATGAAGTTAATTAATGAGTGTTTGTTTCCTTTGAAATAGTCCATCCAACTACCTACCTCATCCCCATATTGTTTTTATTTACTTTTTATTCACTCTTTTGTACACCAGTATTTCTACTTGCACATCATCATCTGCACATCTATCACACCAGTGTTTCTGCTTGCACATCATCATCTGCACATCTATCACACCAGTGTTTCTGCTTGCACATCATCATCTGCACATCTATCACACCAGTGTTTCTACTTGCACATCATCATCTGCACATCTATCACACCAGTGTTTCTACTTGCACATCATCATCTGCACATCTATCACACCAGTGTTTCTACTTGCACATCATCATCTGCACATCTATCACACCAGTGTTTCTACTTGCACATCATCATCTGCACATCTATCACACCAGTGTTTCTACTTGCACATCATCATCTGCACATCTATCACACCAGTGTTTCTACTTGCACATCATCATCTGCACATCTATCACTTCAGTGTTAATCTGCTAAATTGTAATTACTTCGCCACTATGGCCTATTTATTGCCTTACCTCCTCATGCCATTTTCACACACTGTATATACATTTTTCTATTGTGTTATTGACTGTATGTTTGTTTATCTCATGTGTAACTGTGTGTCGCTGTTACTGTCGAACTGCTTTGCTTCGTCTTGACCAGGTCACAGTTGTAAATGAGAACTTGTTCTCAACTAGCCTACCTGGTTAAATAAAGGTGAACTAGCCTACCTGGTTAAATAAAGGTGATCTGGCCTACCTGGTTAAATAAAGGTGATCTGGCCTATCTGGTTAAATAAAGGTGATCTGGTCTATCTGGTTAAATAAAGGTGATCTGGCCTATCTGGTTAAATAAAGGTGTTCTGGTCTACCTGGTTAAATAAAGGTGATCTGGCCTACCTGGTTAAATAAAGGTCATCTGGCCTATCTGGTTAAATAAAGGTGATCTGGTCTACCTGGTTAAATAAAGGTGATCTGGTCTACCTGGTTAAATAAAGGTGATCTGGCCTACCTGGTTAAATAAAGGTGATCTGGCCTACCCTGGTTAAATAAAGGTGATCTGGCCTACCTGGTTAAATAAAGGTGATCTGGTGATCCTACCTGGTTAAATAAAAAGGTGTTAAATCTGGTCTACCTGGTTAAATAAAGGCGATCTGGCCTACCTGGTTAAATAAAATCTGGTCTACCTGGTTAAATAAAGGCGATCTGGCCTACCTGGTTAAATAAAGGATCTGGCCTACCTGGTTAAATAAAGGGATCTGGTCTACCTGGTTAAATAAAGGTGATCTGGCCTACCTGGTTAAATAAAGGTGATCTGGCCTACCTGGTTAAATAAAGGTGATCTGGTCTACCTGGTTAAATAAAGGTGATCTGGCCTACCTGGTTAAATAAAGGTGATCTGGCCTATCTGGTTAAATAAAGGTGATCTGGTCTACCTGGTTAAATAAAGGTGATCTGGCCTACCTGGTTAAATAAAGGTGATCTGGCCTACCTGGTTAAATAAAGGTGATCTGGTCTACCTGGTTAAATAAAGGTGATCTGGTCTACCTGGTTAAATAAAGGTGATCTGGCCTACCTGGTTAAATAAAGGTGATCTGGCCTACCTGGTTAAATAAAGGTGGAATAAAATACATTTAAAAAATGTTTGAATTGAATAAACTGAACAGTTTTGTATCCATATAAAACAGCTCCATGCCAGCTCCATCCTGGTGGCACGGTGGACTAATTCCACGGACAGAAAACATGATATTATAGGTTTGGATCTCACTGATGCCGTATCACAATAAAAAGATACATGTGTGTTTGCATGATTAATGCCTCAGGAAATGATTATCCATGTGTCCGATCTGTGCTGGGAGTTGTTAACCCAAACTAAGCTAGCAGTGCTATTAAGTCTTACTGAAACATTCTGGGAAAGTTCTATAAGGAAGTTATACCAAACAAACTCTAAATAAAATATAATTTCCATTCTCAGAGTGTTAATAAAACCTCCTAGGAAAACTTTCAAGGAACCAGAGTAGAACATTCTCAGAACATCCCTGGAACCATAATAAAACATTCTCAGAACATCCCAGAACCTCCCTGGAACCATAGTAAAACATTCTGAAAACATTCTCAGAACATCTCAGAACCTCCCTGGAACCATAGTAAAACATTCTCAAAACATTCTCAGAACATCCCTGGAACCATAATAAAACATTCTCAGAACATCTCAGAACCTCCCTGGAACCATAGTAAAACATTCTCAAAACATTCTCAGAACATCTCAGAACATCCCTGGAACCAGAGTAAAACATTCTCAAAACATTCTCAGAACATCTCAGAACATCCCTGGAACCAGAGTAAAACATTCTCAGAACCTCCCTGGAACCATAGTAAAACATTCTCAGAACCTCCCTGGAACCATAGTAAAACATTCTCAGAACCTCCCTGGAACCATAGTAAAACATTCTCAGAACCTCCCTGGAACCAGAACCTCCCTAAAACATTCTCAGAACCTCCCTAAAACATTCTCAGAACCTCCCTGGAACCAGAGTAAAACATTCTCAGAACCTCCCTGGAACCAGAGTAAAACATTCTCAGAACCTCCCTGGAACCAGAGTAAAACATTCTCAGAACCTCCCTGAAACCAGAGTAAAACATTCTCAAAACCTCCTTGGAACCATATTAAAACATTCTCAGAACCTCAATGCAACCTAAAAAAAAATGTATGTTCCCAGAACAAGCGAACAAGTTCACTTCCGTTCTCAGAACTTTAAAAAAAAAAAAAGTTATGTTTTAACCGGTCAGGAAACTTATGGCTTCGTTCTCACAGGAAACCAAAAACGTACATTTCCACAACTTCCAAGGAACCAAATGTGCTAGCTGGGGGTGCCATTTGGATGCCTTCGTTCATGTGCAACACAATAACCTCAGTAGTAACTAACTGCCCTCTACGCCTTTTGAAATCCCAACCAACGTGTTGCTAAACAAAGTCAGAAGTGATTTTGAAACACGTTGGGGTGAAAACTGTCGGTTATTGATGTTTGTGGTCAGGTAGTTCTGCAAAAACACGCAGTTTACCGGACGTTAGCGAGATTATTGACCAATAAACACTGAGAGAACATAGAGGTTTTACTGACATGAAGGCTATTTTTTACTACGGTTAATGCCATTATTTAATCTTATCCAGGTCATTGTTTCATTGTTAAATGCAATAAACCAACCAATGCAATCATTCAATATACAATCAATCAATAAACCAGATATTGAAGAAAAATTAATTAATTAATTAATCAACCGATCGATCAGTCAATCAACCACTGCAGCACAACAAACTGTAGCTTCATTTGACGTATTAGCATTATATAACTCCTGACTGTACCTTGTACCAATGCAGCACAACAGAACAACCAGTCAGTCACTTCTTAATAACATGGCTGCCGCCCCAAACAAGGGATTTCCTTTTCCCAGCGTTCAGCCAAACCCGCTCAGCCTAAAACAATCAACCCGTACACACAGCACACACCGCCACCGGACAATGACATCACTGAGTTGTAGCCTGTTGTATTTGAAGCCTGCAGTATTGTTACAGCCACCTAAATCCCAATCAAAGTATCTCAGAGACCGTAAGGCTCTTACTCCTGCACCCTGTTCACTGTGCCCGTCTTAGCTTGTCCATGGTGCCCTCTGCTAGCCAGGCCAAGTGTCTGGAGACTTGTCCGTGGTGCCCCCTGTCATCCAGGCCAAGTGTCTGGAGACTTGTCCGTGGTGCCCTCTGCTAGCCAGGCCAAGTGTCTGGAGACTTGTCCGTGGTGCCCTCTGCTAGCCAGGCCAAGTGTCTGGAGACTTGTCCGTGGTGCCCCTGCTAGCCAGGCCAAGTGTCTGGAGACTTGTCCATGGTGCCCTCTGCTAGCCAGGCCAAGTGTCTGGAGACTTGTCCGTGGTGCCCCCTGTCATCCAGGCCAAGTGTCTGGAGACTTGTCCGTGGTGCCCCCTGCCAGCCAGGCCAAGTGTCTGGAGGCTTGTAGGCTTCTGATGTCAGCGGTTGAGGAGAGGGAGAGGGCACAGTTTGGGCAAAGCATCAGAATTAAATAGATATATGCTCCTGTGTGTTTCCACTAGATGTTGGAACATTGCTGCTACAACAGCCTCCACTCTTCTGGGAAGGCTTTCCACTAGATGTTGGAACATTGCAGCTATAACAGCCTCCACTCTTCTGGGAAGGCTTTCCACTAGATGTTGGAACATTGCTGCTATAACAGCCTCCACTCTTCTGGGAAGGCTTTCCACTAGATGTTGGAACATTGCAGCTATAACAGCCTCCACTCCTCTGGGAAGGCTTTCCACTAGATGTTGGAACATTGCTACTATAACAGCCTCCACTCTTCTGGGACGGTTTTCCACTAGGTGTTGGAACATTGCTACTATAACAGCCTCCACTCTTCTGGGAAGGCTTTCCACTAGATGTTGTAACATTGCTGCGGGGACTTGCTTCCATTCGGCCACAAGAGCACTAGTGAGGTCGGGGCACTGAAGTTGGGCAATAAGGCCTGGCTGGCAGTCTGCGTTTCAATACATCCAAAAGGTGTTCGATGGAGGTTGAGGTCAGGGCTCTGTGCAGGCCAGTCAAATTCTTCCACACCGATGTTGAAAAAAACATTTTTGTATGGACCTCGCTTTGTGCTCGAGGGGCATTGTCATGATGAAGCAGGAGCGGGTCTTTCCCAAACTGTTGCCACAAAGTTGGAAGCACAGAATAATCTAGAATGTCATTGTGTACTGTGGTGTTAAGATTTCCATTCACTGGAACTAAGGGCCCGAACCATGAAAAACAGACCCAGACCATTATTCCTCCACCAAACTTTACAGTTGGTGCTATGCATTGGGTCAGGTAGCGTTCTCCTGTTATCCACCAAACCCAGATTCGTCCGTTGGACAGCCAGATGGTGAAGCGTGATTCATCACTCCAGAGAATGCTTTTCCAGAGTCCAATGGAGCCAAGATTTACACCACTCCAGCCGACCATTACACATGGTGATGTTAGCCTTGTGTGCGGCTGCTCGGCCATGGAAACCCATTTCATGAAGCTCCCTGACGAACAGTTCTTGTGCTGACGTTGCTTCCAGAGGCAGTCTGGAACTCAGTAGTGAGTGTTGCAACCGAGGACAGACGATTTTTACGTGCTACTTGCTTCAGCACTCAGCGGTCCCGTTCTGTTAACTCGTTGTTGCTCCTAGACTTTTCCACAATAACAGCACTTACAGTTGACCGGGGCAGAAATGTGATGATCTGACCTGTTGGAAAGGTGACATCCTATGACGGTGCCACGTTGAAAGTCACTGAGCTCTTCAGAAAGGCCATTCTACTCCCAATGTTTGTCTATGGAGATTGCATGGGCGGTGTGCTCAATTTTATACACCTGTCAGCAACGGGTGTGACTGAAGTTCACAGCATTCAACAGTATGTATTCGTTATTCCAGTCTCCTGTTAGGAACGCTAAGGAACGGCAACATTCCCGGTAAAGCTGCCAGAGATGAGAGAGCAACAACAGCAGTGAATTGTTTGACACTTTGATTAGAGAGAAAGAACCACAATAGCTTCCCTCTGTTTCCTTTACACTGGTTCCCCTGGCAACAGGGATGGAATCTTCGTCCAGGTGTGAGTGAGTGTTTGCGTGAGTACATGTGTTTTCGTGTGTCTGTGAATTTGTGTGCGTGTGTGTGTGTGTGTGTGTGTGACTAACTCCTTGGCTGCTGTGAGAATAAATCAATCCCTTTGAGATCTAGCTTTCACGTGTGTTGGGGGTTAAAGGCTCTGTGTAGAGGGGCTCTGGTGACGTGTGAGCTCTCCTCTCTCTCTCTCTCTCTCTCTCTCTCTCTCTCTCTCTCTCTCTTCCTCTCTCTCTTCTCTTCCACCATCTCTCTCTCTCCTAATTCTCTCCTCTCTCTCCTATCTCTCTCTCTCTTCTCTCTCTCTCTCTCTCTCTCTCTCTCTCTCTCTCTCTCTCTCTCTCTCTCTCTCTCTCTCTCTCTCTCTCTCTCTCTCTCTCTCTCTCTCTCTCTCTCTCTCTCTCTCTCTCTCTCTCTCTCTCTCTCTCTCTCTCTCTCTTCTCTCTCTCTCTCTCTCTCTCTCTCTCTCTCTCTCTCTCTCTCTCTCTCTCTCTCTCTCTCTCTCTCTCTCTCTCCTCTCTCTCTCATTACCAAGTTGTTAACTCACAGTGGTGTAAAAAGGGGTGTGTGATTCTCCCTCCCTCTACCTCCATTACCCCTGTATCAGAGCCACTCTGAGAAATTATGGCACTGTTGACCTCCCCCACTGCCCCCCTCTCCCTTCCTCCCTTCCCCAAACATGTACCCCAGTAGGGGGCAGGGAGGCAGGCACTGAGCTTCCCCCAGAACAGGCTCCCCGAGCGGGGTCTGTACACAGCAGGCCTGGCGCCCTAGCATGTGTTTCCCATTGAGCAGAAGATCCCACCAGTGGGGAGGAGCGAGGCGGAGAGGAGGAACAGTCAGGTGTCTCCCTGGCCAATATTAATGACCCGTAATGACCTCCATTCTCTCTCTCTCTCTCTCTCTCTCTCTCTCTCTCTCTCTCTCTCTCTCTCTCTCTCCCTCTCTCTCTCTCTCTCTCTCTCTCTCTCTCTCTCTCTCTCTCTCTCTCTCTCTCTCTCTCTCTCTCCCCCTCTCTCTCTCTCTCTCTCTCTCTCTCTCTCTCCCTCTCTCTCTCTCTCTCTCTCTCTCTCCTCTCTCTCTCTCTCTCTCTCTCTCTCTCTCTCTCTCTCTCTCTCTCTCTCTCTCTCTCTCTTCTCTCTCTCTCTCTCTCTCCCCTCTCTCTCTCTCTCTCTCCCTCTCTCTCTCTCTCTCTCTCTCTCTCTCTCTCTCTCTCTCTCTCTCTCTCTCTCTTCCTTCCTCTTTCTTTCACTCTCTGTCTCCTCTTTTTCACTCTCTCTCTCTTTTAATAATTTTCTCTCTCTCTCATTCTCTGTTCCCTTCCCTCTCTTTCTCTTCCTCTCTCCTTCTCACTGAGTCAGTGACCTATACCTCATATGACCAGCCTCTGTCTCCTCTCCTCTCGAGTCAGTGAGTGATATGTTGACCTGTGCCTCATATGACCAGCCTCTGTCTCCTCTCCTCTCCAGTCAGTGAGTGATATGTTGACCTGTACCTCATATGACCAGCCTCTGTCTCCTCTCCTCTCCTGTCAGTGAGTGATATGTTGACCTGTACCTCATATGACCAGCCTCTGTCTCCTCTCCTCTCCAGTCAGTGAGTGATATGTTGACCTGTACCTCATATGACCAGCCTGTCTCCTCTCCTCTCCAGTCAGATGCACAGTGTATACTAGTGTACAGGGTTGCAGGTGTGATTGCAGGGTACAGTGAAAGGCTCTGAGCTCCAACATGCAGGACTAAAGTGGAGTAAAACAACAACATTAGAAAAACCACTACATATCACAGCTGTAACTGCCTCAGTGAGAAAGTTGGGCTGATATGATAGGAAGTGTGTCTAATGGTTTACAGACCTGAGGAGAAAAACTTTGGCATTTCTCTCTCTCTCTCTCTCTCTCTCTCTCTCTCTCTCTCTCTCTCTCTCTCTCTCTCTCTCTCTCTCTCTCTCTCTCTCTCTCTCTCTCTCTCTCTCTCTCTCTCTCTCTCTCTCTCTCTCTCTCTCTCTCTCTCTCTCTCTCTCTCTCCCCTCTCTCTCTCTCTCTCTCTCTCTCTCTCTCTCTCTCTCTCTCTCTCCCTCTCTCTCTCTCTCTCTCTCTCTCTCTCTGTCTCTCTCTCTATCTCTCTCTCTCTCTCTCTCTCTCTCTCTCTCTCTCCCCCTCTCTCTCTCTCTCTCTCTCTCTCTCTCCCTCTCTCTCTCTCTCTCTCTCTCTCTCTCTCTCTCTCTCTCTCTCTCTCTCTCTCCTCTCTCTCTCTCTCTCTCTCTCTGCACTTCCAATACCCCTTTCTCTCTCTCTCTCTCTCTCTCTCTCTCTCTTACCTCTCTCCTCTCTCTCTCTCTCTCTCCCCTCTCTCCTGTATATAGCCTCTCTACCTCTCTCTCTCTCTCTACCTCTCTCTCTCTATCTCTCCTGGTACCCTGTCTATCTGTTATTCTCTATCTCTCTTGCACTCCAACCACTTTCTCTCTCTCTCTCTCTCTCTCTCTCTCTCTCTCTCTCTCTCTCTCTCTCTCTGAGGAGTTATATAGCTGAACGACCAAGGCGGTCCTCTACAGCAGCTGCTATGAATTCTACCATGGATATGGACCCCCTGATACTTCCTGTATATAGCCATGTTATTACCTGCTACTCCCTGTATATAATCATGTTATTACATGGTACTTCCTGTACATAGCCATGTTATTACCTGGTACTTCCTGTATATAGCCATGTTATGACCTGGTACTTTCTGTATATAGCCATGTTATGACCTGGTACTTCCTGTATATAGCCATGTTATGTATGACCTGGTACTTCCAGTATATAGCCATGTCATTACCTGGTACTTCCTGTATATAGCCATGTTATTACCTGGTACTTCCTGTATATAGCCATGTTATTACCTGGTACTTCCTGTATATAGTCATGTTATTACCTGGTACTTCCTGTATATAGCCGTGTTATTACCTGGTACTTCCTGTATATAGCCGTGTTATTACCTGGTACTTCCTGTATATAGCCATGTTATTACCTGGTACTTCCTGTATATAGCCATGTTATTACCTGGTACTTCCTGTATATAGCCATGTTATTACCTGGTACTTCCTGTATATAGCCATGTTATTACCTGGTACTTCCTGTATATCCATGTTATTACCTGGTACTTCCTGTATATAGCCGTGTTATTACCTGGTACTTCCTGTATATAGCCATGTTATTAGCCATGTTATTACTTCTGGTACTACTTCCTGTATATAGCCGTGTTATTACCTGGTACTTCCTGTATATAGCCATGTTATTACCTGGTACTTCCTGTATGTAGCCATGTTATTACCTGGTACTTCCTGTATATAGCCATGTTATTACCTGGTACTTCCTGTATATAGCTGGCTGTTATTACCTGCTACTTCCTGTATGTAGCCATGTTATTACCTTAACTGTATTTGTCACTATTTCCATTTTTTAAATTTGCTTTTTATTGTCTTTTAAAGTATTTACCTGTAGTGTATGTACCTGTAAAACATTTCACCTGTATATTGTCTGTATGTAGCCTGTTATGTACAAGCTAACTGATCTAGACTGATTTATCTGTATTGTATAGCTTCTCAAGCCAATTTACAAAACTGTATTGTATAGTAACTAGCTTCTCAAGCCAACTGTATTGTATAGTAACTGGCTTCTCAAGCCAACTGTATTGTATAGTAACTGGCTTCTCAAGCCAACTGTATTGTATAGTAACTGGCTTCTCAAGCCAACTGTATTGACATATAGTAACTGTATATAGTAACTGGCTTCTCAAGCCAACTGTATTGTATAGTAACTGGCTTTCCAACCAACTATAGTAACTGGCTTCTCAAGCCAACTGTATTGTATACTGTATTGTATAGTAACTGGCTTCTCAAGCCAACTGTATTGTATAGTAACTGGCTTCTCAAGCCAACTGTATTGTATAGTAACTGGCTTCTCAAGCCAACTGTATTGTATAGTAACTGGCTTCTCAAGCCAACTGTATTGTATAGTAACTGGCTTCTCAAGCCAACTGTATTGTATAGTAACTGGCTTCTCAAGCCAACTGTATTGTATAGTAACTGGCTTCTCAAGCCAACTGTATTGTATAGTAACTGGCTTCTCAAGCCAACTGTATTGTATAGTAACTGGCTTCTCAAGCCAACTGTATTGTATAGTAACTGGCTTCTCAAGCCAACGCCAACATTTTGGTTATTACTCAATCTTGGTTAAAAAAAAGTCAGATGATCCTCTGACCATTTATAATGTATATTTAATAATATATAATAATCCATGTTCAGTTTAGTCTATTAAAACATGGACACTCACCACGCTGCGTTTTGGTCCGATCCACCTCTGACGAAGAGGAGGAATTCTGCCGTGACATACTGACTAAATCTGAATTATTAACATTGAGTGACTTTACAGTTTAGACAGTTTATTTCAGTACTAGACAGTTTATTTCAGTACTAGACAGTATATTTCAGTACTAGACAGTATATTTCAGTACTAGACAGTATATTTCAGTACTAGACAGTATATTTCAGTACTAGACAGTATATTTCAGTACTAGACAGTATATTTCAGTACTAGACAGTATATTTCAGTACTAGACAGTATATTTCAGTACTAGACAGTATATTTCAGTACTAGACAGTATATTTCAGTACTAGACAGTATATTTCAGTACT
>NW_024609560.1:87500-102500 GCF_018296145.1 Oncorhynchus tshawytscha
TCATGAGATGACATCAGCGGTTACCTCAGGTCAGAGGGAATGACAGTAAATGACAACTTGTGTTTGTTTCATTTTAGCCCTGACTGGCTGATTGGCTGACTGGCTGGCTGACTGGCTGATTGGCTGACTGACTGGCTGATTGGCTGACTGGCTGGCTGACTGGCTGATTGGCTGACTGACTGGCTGATTGGCTGACTGGCTGACTGACTGGCTGATTGGCTGACTGATTGGCTGACTGTGGCTGATTGGCTGACTGACTGGCTGGCTGACTGACTGACTGGCTGGCTGACTGGCTGGTGGGTTGACAAAAAAAATATACAAATAGTGAGCTATATTATTACTATATTATACAGTTTGAGCTACATTATTGCTATGTTACATAGTATGATCTATATTAGTACTATATTATATACTATGATCTATATTAGTACTATATTATATAGTATGAGTTGTACTATTAATATATATGATGTACTAAGAGCTATATTATGACTATATTATATAGTATGAACTTTATTAGTACTATATTATGTACTATATTATATAGTATGATCTATATTAGTACTATACTATATAGTATGAGCTATATTAGTACTATATTATATAGTATGAGCTATATTAGTACTATATTATATAGTGTGAGTTATACTATTACTATATTATATAGTATGAGTTATATTATTACTATATTATATAGTATGAGCTATATTAGTACTATATTATATTTGTACTATATTATATAGTATGAGTCTATATTAGTACTATATTATATAGTATGAGCTATATTAGTACTATATTATATAGTATGAGCTATATTAGTACTATATTATATAGTATGAGCTATATTAGTACTATATTATATAGTATGAGCTATATTAGTACTATATTATATAGTATGAGCTATATTAGTACTATATTATATAGTATGAGCTATATTAGTACTATATTATATAGTATGAGCTATATTAGTACTATATTATATAGTATGAGCTATATTAGTACTATATTATATAGTATGAGCTATATTAGTACTATATTATATAGTATGAGCTATATTAGTACTATATTATATAGTATGATACTATATTATATTTTTAGTATTAGTACTATATTATATAGTATGAGCTATAGCTATATTATTAGTCAGAGCTATTTTAGTACTATATTATAGAGTATGAGCTATATTAGTGCTATATTATATAGTATGAGCTACATTAGTACTATATTATATAGTATGAGCTATATTATTACTATATTATATAGTATGAGCTATATTAGTACTATATTATATAGTATGAGCTATATTTTTGCTATATTGTACTATCTTCATGATGGCGCCGGAGGGTAGGGCCGCCGTCTTATCAGCTCTCAACCAATGATAATATTTTTTTTTTGTGTTGTTCGTAACTTGTTTTATACGTAATGTTGCTGCTATTGTCAATAACTTCTGTACATCAGAACTTGGATTTACTCACCTCAAATTCGATGAGGAGTTCTTCTTCAATGAGTCGGACGCGAGGGATATACTGCAGACACTCGACATAGGCCCCAATCCCTGTGATTCACTGGAGAAGGAAACGGAGATTTCGAGACAAAGATCAGGGTGCGAGGATCAGGCGACAAGTGCCGTTACCTTCCGTTCTGCTAGCTAATGTTCAATTGGCGACGAGTGCCCTTACCTTCCGTTCTGCTAGCTAATGTTCAATTGGCGACGAGTGCCCTTACCTTCCGTTCTGCTAGCTAACGTTCAATTGGCGACGAGTGCCCTTACCTTCCGTCCTGCTAGCTAATGTTCCGTTCTGCTAGCTAATGTTCAATTGGCGACGAGTGCCCTTACCTTCCGTTCTGCTAGCTAATGTTCAATTGGCGACGAGTGCCCTTACCTTCCATTCTGCTAGCTAATGTTCAATTGGCGACGAGTGCCCTTACCTTCCGTTCTGCTAGCTAATGTTCAATTGGCGACGAGTGCCCTTACCTTCCGTTCTGCTAGCTAATGTTCAATTGGCGACGAGTGCCCTTACCTTCCGTTCTGCTAGCTAACGTTCAATTGGCGACGAGTGCCCTTACCTTCCGTTCTGCTAGCTAATGTTCAATTGGCGACGAGTGCCCTTACCTTCCGTTCTGCTAGCTAATGTTCGAGTGCCCTTACCTTCCGTCCTGCTAGCTAACGTTCAATTGGCAACGAGTGCCCTTACCTTCCGTTCTGCTAGCTAATGTTCAATTGGCGACGAGTGCCCTTACCTTCCGTTCTGCTAGCTAATGTTCAATTGGCGACGAGTGCCCTTACCTTCCGTTCTGCTAGCTAATGTTCAATTGGCGACGAGTGCCCTTACCTTCCGTTCTGCTAGCTAACGTTCATTCGCTGGAAAATAAATGGGACGAACTGAAAGCACGTACATCCTACCAACGGGACATTGAAAACTGTAAAATCTTCTGTTTCACCGAGTCGTGGCTGAACGACGACATTAATAACATACAGCTGGCCGAGTTAAACACTCTATCGGCAGGACATAACAGCAGCCTCTGGTAAGACACGGGGGCGGGGCCTATGCATATATGTAAACAACAGCTGGTGGGTTAAACACCCTATCAGCAGACAGCTTCTGGTAAGACACGGGGGCGGGGCCTATGCATTTCTGTAAACAACAGCTGGTGGGTTAAACACCCTATCAGCAGACAGCCTCTGGTAAGACACGGGGGCGGGGCCTATGCATATATGTAAACAACAGCTGGTGGGTTAAACACCCTATCAGCAGACAGCTTCTGGTAAGACACGGGGGCGGGGCCTATGCATTTCTGTAAACAACAGCTGGTGCACGTTATCTAAGGAAGTCTCAAGGTATTGCTCGCCTGAGGTAGAGTATCTCATGATACGCTGTAGACCACACTATCTACCGTGAGAGTTTTCATCTGTATTTGTCGTAGCTGTCTACATACCACCACAAAGCGAGGTTGGCACTTCAACCGCACTCAATGAGCTGTATTCCGCCATAAGCAAACAGGAAAATGCTCATCCAGAGGCGGAGCTCCTAGTGGCCGGGGACTTTAATGCATGAAAAATTAAATCAGTTTTAACACATTTCTATCAGCATATTAAAATGTGCAACCAAAGTGAAAGAATTCTAGACCACCTTTACTCCACATACAGAGATGTGCACAAAGCTCTCCCTCGCCCTCCATTTGGAAAATATGACCATAATTATATCCTCCTGATTCCTGCTTACAAGCAAAAATTAAAGCAGGAAGCACCAGTGACTCGGTCTATAAAAAAGTGGTCAGATGAAGCAGATGCTAAACTACAGGACTGTTTTGATATCACAGACTGGAACATGTTTGGGGATTCTTCTGATGGCATTGAAGAGTACAGCACATCAGTCACTGGCTTCATCAATAAGTGCATCGAGGACGTCGTCCTCACAGTGACTGTACGAACCCGAACCAGAAGCCATGGATTACAGGCAACATCCACACTGAGCTAAAGACTAGAGCTGCCACTTTCAAGGAGCGGGTCTCTAACCCAGAAGCTTATATGAAATCCCGCTATTCCCTCCGATGAACCTTCAAACAAGCAAAGCGTCAACACAGAACCAAGATATAATCATACTACACCGGCTCCGACGCTCGTCAGATGTGGCAGGGCTTGCAAACTATTACAGACTACAAACGGACGCACTGCCGAGAGCTGCCCAGTGAGACAAGCCTACCAGACGAGCTAAATAACTTCTTTGCTTGATTTGAGGGAAATAACACTGAAACATGCACGAGAGCATCAGCTGTTCTGGATGACTGTGTGATCAAGATGGCGCCTACAGAGATGGTAGCTTCAGGTCCTTAGGAAACTATGCAGTAATTCGCCGCAGGAGAGGCAGACGGAGCAGCCTACTGGTCAGACTCAGAAGGCGAGCACACCATCCAACGCTACCGAGCATATTATTCGTCAATGTCCAATCTCTAGACAACAAGGTGGATGAAATTAGGGCCGAGTTGCCTTCCAGAGAGACATCAGAGATTGTAACATTCTCTGTTTCACGGAAACACGGCTCACTCGGGATATGTTGTCAGAGTTGGTACAGCCACCCGGCTTCTTCATGCATTGCGCCGACAGAAACAAACATCTCTCTAGTCAGAAGAAGGACAGGGATGTACATCTTATGATTAAATTTGCTGGACCCCAGGAAGAGTAATTGCTGCCTTGGCAGGAACTAATGGGGATCCATAATAAACCCCAGGAAGAGTATCTGCTGCCTTGGCAGGAACTAATGGGGATCCATAATAAACCCCAGGAAGAGTATCTGCTGCCTTGGCAGGAACTAATGGGGATCCATAATAAACCCCAGGAAGAGTAGCTGCTGCCTTGGCAGGAACTAATGGGGATCCATAATAAACCCCATGAAGAGTAGCTGCTGCCTTGACAGGAACTAATGGGGATCCATAATAAACCCCATGAAGAGTAGCTGCTGCCTTGGTAGGAACTAATGTGGATCCATAATAAACCCCAGGAAGAGTAGCTGCTGACTTGACAGGATCTAATGGGGATCCATAATAAACCCCAGGAAGAGTAGCTGCTGCCTTGACAGGAACTAATGGGGATCCATAATAAATACAGATGCAGAATTTTTCCAGATCCTTTATATCCTTTGTCTACGTTTGTGGATCCCCATTTTCCTGCCCTTTTCAGTTCAAACCACAGGTTTTCAATGGGGTTCAAGACCAAAGACCGCGATGGTCATTGCAAAATGTAGATTTTGTGGTCAATGAACCATTTTGTTTGTGGATTTTGATGTGTGCTTGGGGTTAGTGTCTTGCTGGAAGATCCACTGTTAGCCTAAGTTTCAGCCTCCTGGCAGAGGAAACCTGGTTTTGGGCTAAAAATGTCCCTGTTAACTTGGGTAAAGTTCAAGATGCCTGTTGACCTTTTTAACAAGGAAGCAAAATAGCCCCCATCAAAGATCCAACATCATATTGTTACAGTACGCCTGAGGTTCTTTGTTTGATCATAGTGTTTTCATCACAACTGACCAAAACTATTTTTACAGCCAAGCCCTCTAAATTACATCAATTAGGTTTCTCTGGAAACAGGTTGGAGCACGGCCAATCAACTGAGGCTGAGTCAGTTCGTCTAGGGATCCTGGGTAATTCAAACCAGACTTGAACACTCACAGCTGATTGGTTGACAAGCATCGGGGGGACTCTGATTGGTCTATATAAAGACCCCATTGAACTTAGCTAATAACACCTTCCTAATATCCAGTTGCATCCCCCTTTGCCGGGTCATGGACTCTACAAGGTGTCGAAAGCGTTCCACAGGGATGCTGGCCCACGTTGACTCCAATGCTTCCCACAGTTGTGTCAAGCACAAGCGTCTGGTAGATACACACGGGAGAAACTGTTGAGCGTGAAAAACCCAGCAGTGATGCATTTCTACCCTGTTCAACAGGCACATCAATCTGTTGTCTTGCCCATTCATCTCAATGGCACATCAATCTTTTGTCTTGTCCATTCATCTCAATGGCACATCAATCTTTTGTCTTGCCCATTCATCTCAATGGCACATCAATCGTTTGTCTTGCCCATTCATCTCAATGGCACATCAATCATTTGTCTTGCCCATTCATCTCAATGGCACATCAATCGTTTGTCTTGCCCATTCATCTCAATGGCACATCAATCGTTTGTCTTGCCCATTCATCTCAATGGCACATCAATCGTTTGTCTTGCCCATTCATCTCAATGGCACATCAATCGTTTGTCTTGCCCATTCATCTCAATGGCACATCAATCGTTTGTCTTGCCCATTCATCTCAATGGCACATCAATCGTTTGTCTTGCCCATTCATCTCAATGGCACATCAATCATTTGTCTCGCCCATTCATCTCAATGGCACATCAATCGTTTGTCTTGCCCATTCATCTCAATGGCACATCAATCGTTTGTCCTGCCCATTCATCTCAATGGCACACAAACACCATCCACACCTCAAAGCTTAAACATCCTCCTTTAACCCGTCTCCTCCCTTTAACCCATCTCCTCCCCTTAACCCGTCTCCTCCCCTTAACCCGTCTCCTTCCCTTAACCCGGCTCCTCCCCTTAACCCGGCTCCTCCCCTTAACCCGTCTCCTCCCCTTAACCCGTCTCCTTCCCTTAACCCGGCTCCTCCCCTTAACCCGGCTCCTTAACCCCCTTAACCCGGCTCCTCCCCTAACCCCCTTAACCCGTCTCCTCCCCCCGGCTCCTCCCCTTAACCCGTCTCCTCCCCTTAACCCGGCTCCTCCTTAACCCGGCTCCTCCCCCCGTCTCCTCCCCTTAACCAGTGTGGTGAGGTGGGGGGGGTTTGAACAGTATGAGCAGTGTGGTGAGGTGGGGGTTTGAACAGTATGAGCAGTCTGGTGAGGTGAGCAGTGGGGGGTGAGGGGGGGTTTGCAGTATGAGCAGTCTGGTGAGGTGGGGGGGTTTGAACAGTATGAGCAGTGTGGTGAGGTGGGGGGGGGGGGTTTGAACAGTATGAGCAGTCTGGTGAGGTGGGGGGTTTGAACAGTATGAGCAGTGTGGTGAGGTGAGGGGGGGTTTGAACAGTATGAGCAGTGTGGTGAGGTGGGGGGTTTGTTGCTGCACCGATAACAACATTCATCCCAACCTTTACCACGTAAGAAATGTATGTGATTGAACCTTCTCAAATAGTACGCGACTACCCCTGTAAAACAGAACAGAACACAACTGGCCGTTTTGGTTAGAAACAGACTTTTGTCTCCTGCCTGCCTCCTGCCTCCTGCCTCCTGCCTCCTGCCTCCTGCCTCCTGCCTCCTGCCTCCTGCCTCCTGCCTCCTGCCTCCTGCCTCCTGCCTCCTGCCTCCTGCCTCCTGTCTCCTGCCTCCTGCCTCCTGCCTCCTGCCTCCTGCCTCCTGCCTCCTGCCTCCTGCCTCCTGCCTCCTCCTGCCTCCTGCCTCCTGCCTCCTGCCTCCTGCCTCCTGCCTCCTGCCTCCTGCCTCCTGCCTCCTGCCTCCTGCCTCCTGCCTCCTGCCTCCTGCCTCCTGCCTCCTGTCTCCTGCCTCCTGCCTCCTGTCTCCTGTCTCCTGCCTCCTGTCTCCTGCCTCCTGCCTCCTGCCTCCTGCCTCCTGTCTCCTGGAAGAACTGATGGAATTCTGTTAGTGGTGGAATGAAGAATGAAGAATCTGTGGTTTACATGCATTCAAACCTGAGACAGGTTAGGGTCCAATATTTCAGGTTAGTGTCCAATATTTCAGGTTAGGGTCCAATATTTCAGGTTAGGGTCCAATATTTCAGGTTAGGGTCCAATATTTCAGGTTAGGGTCCAATATTTCAGGTTAGGGTCCAATATTTCAGATTAGGGTCCAATATTTCAGGTTAGGGTCCAATATTTCAGGTTAGGGTCCAATATTTCAGGTTAGGGTCCAATATTTCAGGTTAGGGTCCAATATTTCATTTCAGGTTAGGGTTAGGGTCCAATATTTCAGGTTAGGGTCCAAGGGTCCAATTTCAGGTTAGGGTCCAATATTTCAGGTTAGGGTCCAATATTTCAGGTTAGGGTCCAATATTTCAGGTTAGGGTCCAATATTTCAGGTTAGGGTCCAATATTTCAGGTTAGGGTCCAATATTTCAGGTTAGGGTCCAATATTTCAGGTTAGGGTCCAATATTTCAGGTTAGGGTCCAATATTTCAGGTTAGGGTCCAATATTTCAGGTTAGGGTCCAATATTTCAGGTTAGGGTCCAATATTTCAGTTAGGGTCCAATATTTCAGGTTAGGGTCCAATATTTCAGGTTAGGGTCCAATATTTCAGGTTAGGGTCCAATATTTCAGGTTAGGGTCCAATATTTCAGGTTAGGGTCCAATATTTCAGGTTAGGGTCCAATATTTCAGGTTAGGGTCCAATATTTCAGGTTAGGGTCCAATATTTCAGGTTGGGTCCAATATTTCAGGTTAGGGTCCAATATTTCAGGTTAGGGTCCAATATTTCAGGTTAGGGTCCAATATTTCAGGTTAGGGTCCAATATTTCAGGTTAGGGTCCAATATTTCAGGTTAGGGTCCAATATTTCAGGTTAGGGTCCAATATTTCAGGTTAGGGTCCAATATTTCAGGTTAGGGTCCAATATTTCAGGTTAGGGTCCAATATTTCAGGTTAGGGTCCAATATTTCAGGTTAGGGTCCAATATTTCAGGTTAGGGTCCAATATTTCAGGTTAGGGTCCAATATTTCAGGTTAGGGTCCAATATTTCAGGTTAGGGTCCAATATTTCAGGTTAGGGTCCAATATTTCAGGTTAGGGTCCAATATTTCAGGTTAGGGTCCAATATTTCAGGTTAGGGTCCAATATTTCAGGTTAGGGTCCAATATTTCAGGTTAGGGTCCAATATTTCAGGTTAGGGTCCAATATTTCAGGTTAGGGTCCAATATTTCAGGTTAGGGTCCAATATTTCAGGTTAGGGTCCAATATTTCAGGTTAGGGTCCAATATTTCAGGTTAGGGTCCAATATTTCAATATTTCAGTTAGGGTCCAATATTTCAGGTTAGGGTCCAATATTTCAGGTTAGGGTCCAATATTTCAGGTTAGGGTCCAATATTTCAGGTTAGGGTCCAATATTTCAGGTTAGGGTTCAATATTTCAGGTTAGGGTCCAATATTTCAGGTTAGGGTCCAATATTTCAGGTTAGGGTCCAATATTTCAGGTTAGGGTCCAATATTTCAGGTTAGGCTCCAATATTTCAGATTAGGGTCCAATATTTCAGGTCAGGGTCCAATATTTCAGGTTAGGGTCCAATATATCAGGTTAGGGTCCAATATTTCAGATTAGGGTCCAATATTTCAGATTAGGGTCCAATATTTGAGGTTAGGGTCCAATATTTGAGGTTAGGGTCCAATATTTCAGGTTAGGGTCCAATATTCCAGGTTAGGGTTCAATATTTCAGGTTAGGGTCCAATATTTCAGGTTAGGGTCCAATATTCCAGGTTAGGGTCCAATATTTCAGGTTAGGGTCCAATATTTCAGGTTATATTTCAGGTTAGGGTCCAATATTCCAGATTAGGGTCCAATATTTCAGATTAGGGTCCAATATTTTTAAATTAGGGTCCAATATTCCAGATTAGGGTCCAATATTTCAGTTTAGGGTACAATATTTCAGGTAGTGTCAATATTTCAGGTTAGGGTCCAGTATTTCCGAGCTGTGTCCCTGACCTTGAGAGTTGCTGTCTTACAGTTGAAGTCATTTCGATAGGTTTATTGTGAGGCTACAGTCTCTCTCTGCTGTCACGTTTTATAGGTGCTTTTTGGGCCTCTAATGATGCCTCGTCACCTTTACCAGGACACAGACACTGTGTGATCCACTATTCCCCATATAGTACACTACATTTATCAATGTCCCAACAGACTCTACGAACCCTGGGATAGGAACCAAGTAGTTTAGGAGGACAGAGACACTGTGGGGAGGAGTTTAACCCTGACGTCGTGACCTGACCAGGAACAACGAAAGGCGCCAACTATGAGATGTCAACTGTTACGTTCCCCAGTTTCTGCGTTGTAGTTTGTGTATTTGAGTGTGTGTTTCAGGAGATGGCTTCCTGAAATCCCCCAAGCAGCTGATTGGTCGACTCCACGGCTAATTGGAGCTGACCCCGCCCCCTAGTCAAGTTACAGCTGTATCCCATTAGACTCCTTCTCCAGCTATATAAAACCCAGTGTTCAGGAGAGAGATCATTGCTGAGGAGAGGAGAGGAGAGGAGAGGAGAGGGAGAGGAGAGGAGAGGAGAGGAGAGGAGAGGAGAGGAGAGGAGAGGAGAGGAGAGGAGAGGAGAGGAGAGGAGAGGAGAGGAGAGGAGAGGAGAGTGAGGGGGATATACTGTGTTGGTTGTTCTCAGAGGGAGATGATTAGTGTGTCCTGTATTGGTTGAGTGAGAGAGCTGATTGGTTATGTCTGTGTCCTGTATTGGTTGAGTGAGAGAGCTGATTGGTTATGTCTGTGTCCTGTATTGGTTGAGTGAGAGAGCTGATTGGTTATGTCTGTGTCCTGTATTGGTTGAGTGAGAGAGCTGATTGGTTATGTCTGTGTGTCAAGAGGACACAGTGTTTTGTTTATTTAAATAGTTTGTTATCCTGTTTCATTTGTTCCCAGAGGGGAAGGGGAAGGCACCTTGGGAGTGTTTAGGCAAGAGGCCCACGGGCATACATATACCTGTAGTATATTCACTGTCTAGACACACTAGGTAAGACCTGGGCAGACCAGCCCCTGTATTTTGGTTAGCGCGCCAGGTGGTGCTAAGTTAAGTAGTAGGTAGGCAGGTATGGTAGGAGAGGGTAGATTAGGTGAGTAGTGGGTAGGCAGGTATGTTAGGAGAGGTTAGGTGAGTAGTGGGTAGGCAGGTATGGTAGGAGAGGGTAGGTTAGGTAAGTAGTGGGTAGGCAGGTAAGGTAGGAGAGGGTAGGTTAGGTAAGTAGTGGGTAGGCAGGTAAGGTAGGAGAGGGTAGATTAGGTGAGTAGTGGGTAGGCAGGTATGTTAGGAGAGGTTAGGTGAGTAGTGGGTAGGCAGGTATGGTAGGAGAGGGTAGGTTAGGGTAGTGGGTAGGCAGGTAAGGTAGGAGAGGGTAGGTTAGGTGAGTAGTGGGTAGGCAGGGTAGGTTAGGTGGAGTGGGAGGCAGGTATGATAGGAGAGGGTAGGTTAGGTTAGGTGAGTAGTGGGTAGGCAGGTAAGGTAGGAGAGGTTAGGTAAGTAGTGGGTAGGCAGGTAAGGTAGGAGAGGTTAGGTAAGTAGTGGGTAGGCAGGTAAGGTAGGAGAGGTTAGGTAAGTAGTGGGTAGGCAGGTAAGGTAGGAGAGGTTAGGTAAGTAGTGGGTAGGCAGGTAAGGTAGGAGAGGGTAGATTAGGTGAGTAGTGGGTAGGCAGGTAGGAGAGGTAGGTGAGTAGTGGGTAGGCAGGTAAGGTAGGAGAGGTTAGGTAAGTAGTGGGTAGGCAGGTAAGGTAGGGAGAGGTTGGGTAAGTAGTGGGTAGGCAGGTAGGAAGGTAGGAGAGGTTAGGTAAGGTAGGAGAGTGGGTAAGTAGTGGGTAGGCAGGTAAGGTAGGAGAGGGTAGGTAAGTAGTGGGTAGGCAGGTAAGGTAGGAGAGGTTAGGGTAGTGGGTAAGTAGGAGAGGTTAAGTAGTGGGTAGGCAGGTAAGGTAGGAGAGGGTAGGTAGGTAAGAGTGGGTAGGCAGATAAGATAGGGAGGTTAGGTAAGTAGTGGGTAGGCAGGTAAGGTAGGAGAGGTTAGGTAAGTAGTGGGTAGGCAGGTAAGGTAGGAGAGGGTAGGTAAGGTACTGTAAGTAGTGGGTAGGCAGGTAAGATAGGAGAGGGTAGTTTAGGTAAATAGTGGGTAGGCAGGTAAGGTAGGAGAGGTTAGGTAAGTAGTGGGTAGGCAGGTAAGATAGGAGAGGTTAGGTAAGTAGTGGGTAGTCAGGTAAGGTAGGAGAGGGTAGGTAAGGTAAGTAGTGGGTAGGCAGATAAGATAGGCAAGGTTAGGCAGTGGGTAGGCAGGTAAGGTAGGAGAGGTTAGGTAAGTAGTGGGTAGGCAGGTAAGGTAGGAGGGGGTAGGTAAGGTAAGTAGTGGGTAGGCAGATAAGATAGGAGAGGGTAGGTAAGTAGTGGGTAGGCAGGTAAGGTAGGAGAGGTTAGGTAAGTAGTGGGTAGGCAGGTAAGATAGGAGAGGTTAGGTAAGTAGTGGGTAGGCAGGTAAGGTAGGAGAGGGTAGGTTAGGTAAGTAGTGGGTAGGCAGGTAAGATAGGAGAGGTTAGGTAAGTAGTGGGTAGGCAGGTAAGGTAGGAGTGGGTAGGTAAGTAGTGGGTAGGCAGGTAAGATAGGAGAGGTTAGGTAAGTAGTGGGTAGGCAGGTAAGATAGGAGAGGTTAGGTAAGTAGTGGGTAGGCAGGTAAGATAGGAGAGGTTAGGTAAGTAGTGGGTAGGCAGGTAAGATAGGAGAGGTTAGGTAAGTAGTGGGTAGGCAGGTAAGGTAGGAGAGGGTAGGTAAGGTAAGTAGTGGGTAGGCAGGTAAGATAGGAGAGGTTAGGTAAGTAGTGGGTAGGCAGGTAAGGTAGGAGAGGGTAGGTCAGGTAAGTAGTGGGTAGGCAGGTAAGGTAGGAGGGGGTAGGTAAGGTAAGTAGTGGGTAGGCAGGTAAGATAGGAGAGGTTAGGTAAGTAGTGGGTAGGCAGGTAAGGTAGGAGAGGGTAGGTTAGGTAAGTAGTGGGTAGGCAGGTAAGATAGGAGAGGTTAGGTAAGTAGTGGGTAGGCAGGTAAGGTAGGAGTGGGTAGGTAAGTAGTGGGTAGGCAGGTAAGATAAGATAGGAGTGGGTAGGCAGGTAAGGTAGGAGAGGTTAGGTAAGTAGTGGGTAGGCAGGTAAGATAGGAGAGGGTAGGTAAGGTAAGTAGTGGGTAGGCAGGTAAGATAAGATAGGTAAGTAGTGGGTAGGCAGGTAAGATAGGAGAGGTTAGGTAAGTAGTGGGTAGGCAGATAAGATAGGAGAGGGTAGGTAAGGTAAGTAGTGGGTAGGCAGGTAAGATAGGAGAGGTTAGGTAAGTAGTGGGTAGGCAGGTAAGTAGGAGAGGTAGGTCAGGTAAGTAGTGGGTAGGCAGGTAAGGTAGGAGAGGGTAGGTAAGGTAAGTAGTGGGTAGGCAGGTAAGATAAGGTAAGTAGTGGGTAGGCAGGGGTAGGAGAGGGTAGGTCAGGTAAGTAGTGGGTAGGCAGGTAAGATAGGAGAGGGTAGGTAAGGTAAGTAGTGGGTAGGCAGGTAAGATAGGAGAGGTTAGGTAAGTAGTGGGTAGGCAGGTAAGGTAGGAGAGGGTAGGTTAGGTAAGTAGTGGGTAGGCAGGTAAGATAGGAGGTTAGGTAAGTAGTGGGTAGGCAGGGTAAGGTAGGAGGTAAGGTAAGTAGTGGGTATGCAGATAAGATAGGAGAGGGTAGGTAAGGTAAGTAGTGGGTAGGCAGGTAAGATAGGAGAGGGTAGGTAAGTAGTGGGTAGGCAGGTAAGGTAGGAGAGGGTAGGTATGGTAAGTAGTGGGTAGGCAGATAAGATAGGAGAGGTTAGGTAAGTAGTGGGTAGGCAGGTAAGGTAGGAGAGGTTAGGTAAGTAGTGGGTAGGCAGGTAAGGTAGGAGGTAGGGGTAGGTAGGCAGGTAAGTAGTGGGTAGGCAGGTAAGGTAGGGAGGTTAGGTAAGTAGTGGGTAGGCAGGTAAGGTAAGTAGGAGGGTAGGTAGGTAAGTAGTGGGTAGGCAGGTAAGATAGGAGAGGTTAGGTAAGTAGTGGGTAGGCAGGTAAGGTAGGAGAGGTTAGGTAAGTAGTGGGTAGGCAGATAAGATAGGAGAGGGTAGGTAAGGTAAGTAGTGGGTAGGCAGGTAAGATAGGAGAGGTTAGGTAAGTAGTGGGTAGGCAGGTAAGATAGGAGAGGTTAGGTAAGTAGTGGGTAGGCAGGTAAGGTAGGAGAGGGTAGGTAAGGTAAGTAGTGGGTAGGCAGGTAAGATAGGAGAGGTTAGGTAAGTAGTGGGTAGGCAGGTAAGGTAGGAGAGGGTAGGTCAGGTAAGTAGTGGGTAGGCAGGTAAGGTAGGAGGGGTAGGTAAGGTAAGTAGTGGGTAGGCAGGTAAGATAGGAGAGGTTAGGTAAGTAGTGGGTAGGCAGGTAAGGTAGGAGAGGGTAGGTTAGGTAAGTAGTGGGTAGGCAGGTAAGATAGGAGAGGTTAGGTAAGTAGTGGGTAGGCAGGTAAGGTAGGAGGGTAGTGGGTAGGTAAGTAGTGGGTAGGCAGGTAAGATAGGAGAGGTTAGGTAAGTAGTGGGTAGGCAGGTAAGATAGGAGAGGTTAGGTAAGTAGTGGGTAGGCAGATAAGGTAGGAGGGTAGGTAAGGTAAGTAGTGGGTAGGCAGGTAAGATAGGAGAGGTTAGGTAAGTAGTGGGTAGGCAGGTAAGGTAGGAGAGGGTAGGTCAGGTAAGTAGTGGGTAGGCAGGTAAGGTAGGAGGGGGTAGGTAAGGTAAGTAGTGGGTAGGCAGGTAAGATAGGAGAGGTTAGGTAAGTAGTGGCTCGGCAGGTAAGGTAGGAGAGGGTAGGTAAGGTAAGTAGTGGGTAGGCAGATAAGATAGGAGAGGGTAGGTAAGGTAAGTAGTGGGTAGGCAGATAAGATAGGAGAGGGTAGGTAAGGTAAGTAGTGGGTAGGCAGATAAGATAGGAGAGGGTAGGTAAGGTAAGTAGTGGGTAGGCAGATAAGATAGGAGAGGTTAGGTAAGTAGTGGGTAGGCAGGTAAGATAGGAGAGGGTAGGTAAGGTAAGTAGTGGGTAGGCAGGTAAGATAGGAGAGGGTAGGTAAGGTAAGTAGTGGGTAGGCAGGTAAGATAGGAGAGGGTAGGTAAGGTAAGTAGTGGGTAGGCAGGTAAGATAGGAGAGGGTAGGTAAGGTAAGTAGTGGGTAGGCAGGTAAGATAGGAGAGGGTAGGTAAGGTAAGTAGTGGATAGGCATGTAAGATAGGAGAGGTTAGGTAAGTAGTGGGTAGGCAGGTAAGATAGGAGAGGGTAGGTAAGGTAAGTAGTGGATAGGCATGTAAGATAGGAGAGGTTAGGTAAGGTAATTAGTGGGTAGGCAGATAAGATAGGAGAGAGGGGGGGCTTGACATTTACTTTCTCTGCTTTGGTTCCGTCCAGCCCCTTTTCCCCATATTACTGTGTGATGGAATAAATTCCTTGTAAACGGTACCCCTCTCTCTGCCTTGTCATCCTTACTCACACCTACAGTCCCACACCTCTTTCACTCCACGGGGAGTTGTGATGTAGCAGGGTGTTGCGTTCCCTCTTCTTCATAGAGACGTGCGTAACATCAAACACACAAACTGCATGCTCCCTTTTACTACAGAAAACAGATTTGGCAGAGTTGCAGAAAGTCAGAACAGATGTGATTACAGAACAACGTTTATGTCTCTTTCAAAGACAGACCTCGTACCAAACAGAGAGAGGAGGAGGAGGGGAGGACGTTTTACTGTAAATACTGG
>NW_024609560.1:107500-132500 GCF_018296145.1 Oncorhynchus tshawytscha
CATAATGAAGTCCAGGTGTGACTCATAATGATTAACAGGTGTGAATCATAATGATTAACAGGTGTGAATCATAATGAAGTCCAGGTGTGACTCATAATGATTAACAGGTGTGAATCATAATGATTAAGAGGTGTGAATCATAATGAAATCCAGGTGTAAATCATAATGAAATCCGGGTGTGAATCATAATGATTAACAGGAGTGAATCATAATGAAATCCAGGTGTGAATCATAATGATTAACAGGTGTGAATCATAATGAAGTCCAGGTGTGAATCATAATGGTTAACAGGTGTGAATCATAATGAAGTCCAGGTGTGAATCATAATGGTTAACAGGTGTGAATCATAATGGTTAACAGGTGTGAATCATAATGGTTAACAGGTGTGAATCATGATGAAGTCCAGCTGTGAAACATAATTATTAACAGGTGTGAATCATAAAGATTGACAGGTGTGAATCATAACGATTGACAGGTGTGAATCATAATGATTGACAGGTGTGAATCATAAAGATTGACAGGTGTGAATCATAACGATTGACAGGTGTGAATCATAATGATTGACAGGTGTGCGTAACGATGAATCCCAGGACCGGTGTGTTGGTATTCTGGCGACGCCGGAGTGGAGGAGCAGGAGAAGATGTGACAACCAGACTCATTATAAAAGAGAGTTCAGTGATTCAGAATTGAAATCAAACAGCTGAGAAATCCTTATGATAACGATTCAAATCAAAGAACCCCAAACCCTGGCCTGGTCTGCTTGGTCTTCTCTAAACCCCAAACCCCGGTCTGGTCTGCTTGGTCTTCTCTAAACCCCAAACCCCGGTCTGGTCTGCTTGGTGTTCTCTAAACCCCAAACCCCGGTCTGGTCTGCTTGGTCTTCTCTAAACACCAAACCCCGGTCTGGTCTGCTTGGTCTTCTCTAAACCCCAAACCCCGGTCTGGTCTGCTTGGTCTTCTCTAAACCCCAAACCCCGGTCTGGTCTGCTTGGTCTTCTCTAAACCCCAAACCCCGGTCTGGTCTGCTTGGTCTTCTCTAAACCCCAAACCCCGGTCTGGTCTGCTTGGTCTTCTCTGAACCCCAAACCCCAAACCCCGGTCTGGGTCTGGTCTGCTTGGTCTTCTCTAAACCCCAAACCCCGGTCTGGTCTGCTTGGTCTTCTCTGAACCCCAAACCCCGGTCTGGTCTGCTTGGTCTTCTCTAAACCCCAAACCCCGGTCTGGTCTGCTTGGTCTTCTCAACCCCAAACCCCGGTCTGGTCTGCTTGGTCTTCTCTAAACCCCAAACCCCGGTCTGGTCTGCTTGGTCTTCTCTAAACCCCAAACCCCGGTCTGGTCTGCTTGGTCTTCTCTAAACCCCAAACCCCGGTCTGGTCTGCTTGGTCTTCTCTAAACCCCAAACCCCGGTCTGGTCTGCTTGGTCTTCTCTAAACCCCAAACCCCGGTCTGGTCTGCTTGGTCTTCTCTAAACCCCAAACCCCGGTCTGGTCTGCTTGGTCTTCTCTAAACCCCAAACCCCGGTCTGGTCTGCTTGGTCTTCTCTGAACCCCAAACCCCGGTCTGGTCTGCTTGGTCTTCTCTGAACCCCAAACCCCGGTCTGGTCTGCTTGGTCTTCTCTAAACCCCAAACCCCGGTCTGGTCTGCTTGGTCTTCTCTGAACCCCAAACCCCGGTCTGGTCTGCTTGGTCTTCTCTGAACCCCAAACCCCGGTCTGGTCTGCTTGGTCTTCTCGAACCCCAAACCCCGGTCTGGTCTGCTTGGTCTTCTCTGAACCCCAAACCCCGGTCTGGTCTGCTTGGTCTTCTCTGAACCCCAAACCCCGGTCTGGTCTGCTTGGTCTTCTCTAAACCCCAAACCCCTGGTCTCTGGTCTGTCTGGTCTGGTCTTCTCTAAACCCCAAACCCCGGTCTGGTCTGCTTGGTCTTCTAAACCCCAAACCCCAAACCCCGGTCTGGTCTGCTTGGTCTTCTCTAAACCCCAAACCCCGGTCTGGTCTGCTTGGTCTTCTCTAAACCCCAAACCCCGGTCTGGTCTGCTTGGTCTTCTCTAAACCCCAAACCCCGGTCTGGTCTGCTTGGTCTTCTCTAAACCCCAAACCCCGGTCTGGTCTGCTTGGTCTTCTCTAAACCCCAAACCCGGTCTGGTCTGCTTGGTCTTCTCTAAACCCCAAACCCCGGTCTGGTCTGCTTGGTCTTCTCTGAACCCCAAACCCCGGTCTGGTCTGCTTGGTCTTCTCTAAACCCCCCAAACCCCGGTCTGGTCTGCTTGGTCTTCTCTAAACCCCAAACCCCGGTCTGGTCTGCTTGGTCTTCTCTAAACCCCAAACCCCGGTCTGGTCTGCTTGGTCTTCTCTAAACCCCAAACCCCGGTCTGGTCTGCTTGGTCTTCTCTAAACCCCAAACCCCGGTCTGGTCTGCTTGGTCTTCTCTAAACCCCAAACCCCGGTCTGGTCTCTGGTCTAAACCCCAAACCCCGGTCTGGTCTGGTCTCTAAACCCCAAACCCCGGTCTGGTCTGCTTGGTCTTCTCTAAACCCCAAACCCCGGTCTGGTCTGCTTGGTCTTCTCTGAACCCCAAACCCCGGTCTGGTCTGCTTGGTCTTCTCTAAACCCCAAACCCCGGTCTGGTCTGCTTGGTCTTCTCTAAACCCCAAACCCCGGTCTGGTCTGCTTGGTCTTCTCTAAACCCCAAACCCCGGTCTGGTCTGCTTGGTCTTCTCTAAACCCCAAACCCCGGTCTGGTCTGCTTGGTCTTCTCTAAACCCCAAACCCCGGTCTGGTCTGCTTGGTCTTCTCTAAACCCCAAACCCCGGTCTGGTCTGCTTGGTCTTCTCTAAACCCCAAACCCCGGTCTGGTCTGCTTGGTCTTCTCTAAACCCCAAACCCCGGTCTGGTCTGCTTGGTCTTCTCTAAACCCCAAACCCCGGTCTGGTCTGCTTGGTCTTCTCTAAACCCCAAACCCCGGTCTGGTCTGCTTGGTCTTCTCTAAACCCCAAACCCCGGTCTGGTCTGCTTGGTCTTCTCTAAACCCCAAACCCCGGTCTGGTCTGCTTGGTCTTCTCTAAACCCCAAACCCGGTCTGGTCTCTGGTCTCTAAACCCCAAACCCCGGTCTGGTCTGCTTGGTCTTCTCTAAACCCCAAAACCCGGTCTGGTCTGCTTGGTCTTCTCTGAACCCCAAACCCCGGTCTGGTCTGCTTGGTCTTCTCTAAACCCCAAACCCCTGGTCTGGTCTGCTCTGGTCTTCTCTAAACCCCAAACCCCGGTCTGGTCTGCTTGGTCTTCTCTGAACCCCAAACCCCGGTCTGGTCTGCTTGGTCTTCTCTTGTCTTCTCTAAACCCCAAACCCCGGTCTGGTCTGCTTGGTCTTCTCTAAACCCCAAACCCCGGTCTGGTCTGCTTGGTCTTCTCTAAACCCCAAACCCCGGTCTGGTCTGCTTGGTCTTCTCTAAACCCCAAACCCCGGTCTGGTCTGCTTGGTCTTCTCTAAACCCCAAACCCCGGTCTGGTCTGCTTGGTCTTCTCTAAACCCCAAACCCCGGTCTGGTCTGCTTGGTCTTCTAAACCCTAAACCCCGGTCTGGTCTGCTTGGTCTTCTCTAAACCCCCCGGTCTGGTCTGCTTGGTCTTCTCTAAACCTGCTTGGTCTTCTCTAAACCCCAAACCCCGGTCTGGTCTGCTTGGTCTTCTCTAAACCCCAAACCCCGGTCTGGTCTGCTTGGTCTTCTCTAAACCCCAAACCCCGGTCTGGTCTGCTTGGTCTTCTCTAAACCCCAAACCCCGGTCTGGTCTGCTTGGTCTTCTCTAAACCCCAAACCCCGGTCTGGTCTGGTCTGCTTGGTCTTCTCTAAACCCCAAACCCCGGTCTGGTCTTCTCTAAACCCCAAACCCCGGTCTGGTCTGCTTGGTCTTCTCTAAACCCCAAACCGGTCTGGTCTGCTTGGTCTTCTCTAAACCCCAAACCCGGTCTGGTCTCTGGTCTGCTTGGTCTGGTCTCTTGGTCTAAACCCCAAACCCCGGTCTGGTCTGCTTGGTCTTCTCTAAACCCCAAACCCCGGTCTGGTCTGCTTGGTCTTCTCTAAAACCCCAAACCCCGGTCTGGTCTGGTCTTCTGGTCTTCTCTAAACCCCAAACCCCGGTCTGTCTGTCTGCGGTCTGGTCTCTTGGTCTTCTAAACCCCAAACCCCGGTCTGGTCTGCTTGGTCTTCTCTAAACCCCAAACCCCGGTCTGGTCTGCTTGGTCTTCTCTAAACCCCAAACCCCGGTCTGGTCTGCTTGGTCTTCTCAAACCCCAAACCCCGGTCTGGTCTGCTTGGTCTTCTCTAAACCCCAAACCCCGGTCTGGTCTGCTTGGTCTTCTCTAAACCCCAAACCCCGGTCTGGTCTGCTTGGTCTTCTCTAAACCCCAAACCCCGGTCTGGTCTGCTTGGTCTTCTCTAAACCCCAAACCCCGGTCTGGTCTGCTTGGTCTTCTCTGAACCCCAAACCCCGGTCTGGTCTGCTTGGTCTTCTCTAAACCCCAAACACCGGGCCTGGTCTGTTTGGTCTTCTCTGAACCCCAAACCCCGGTCTGGTCTGCTTGGTCTTCTCTAAAGCCCAAACCCCGGTCTGGTCTGCTTGGTCTTCTCTAAACCCCAAACACCGGGCCTGGTCTGTTTGGTCTTCTCTGAACCCCAAACCCCGGTCTGGTCTGCTTGGTCTTCTCTAAACCCCAAACCCCGGTCTGGTCTGCTTGTCTTCTCTAAACCCCAAACCCCGGTCTGGTCTGCTTGGTCTTCTCTAAACCCCAAACCCCGGTCTGGTCTGCTTGGTCTTCTCTAAACCCCAAACCCTGTCTGGTCTGCTTGGTCTTCTCTAAACCCCAAACCCCGGTCTGGTCTGCTTGGTCTTCTCTAAAGCCCAAACCCGGTCTGGTCTGCTTGGTCTTCTCTAAACCCCAAACCGGTCTGGTCTGCTTGGTCTTCTCTGAACCCCAAACCCCGGTCTGGTCTGCTTGGTCTTCTCTAAACCCCAAACCCTGTTCTGGTCTGCTTGGTCTTCTCTGAACCCCAAACCCCGGTCTGGTCTGCTTGGTCTTCTCTAAACCCCAAACCCTGTTCTGGTCTGCTTGGTCTTCTCTAAACCCCAAACTCCGGTCTGGTCTGCTTGGTCTTCTCTAAACCCCAAACCCCGGCCTGGTCTGTTTGGTCTTCTCTAAACCTGGTCTGCTTGGTCTTCACTAAACCTGGTCTGTTTGGTCTTCTCTAAACCCTAAACCCCGGCCTGGTCTGTTTGGTCTTCTCTAAACCCTAAACCCCAGCCTGGTCTGTTTGGTTTGTTTCTCAGGCGTTCCCGGAAGTCTCGTGATGTTGCGCCTCTGGGTTTAGAAACTCTATGACGTTATAACGTCTTGCCTGGATTGTTTTACAATTTGTAAACTGTCACCCCGACAACAAGAAAACTGAACTGACACTTACCGAGGCTGGCTTTAAGCCAGGACAAGTAGTGTTGGTTTTAGTGTGATTGTTCAGATTGTTGTGAGAGCTCAGCTTACACATGTCTGTGGTCTCTGTGTGATGAGAACCATTCAGACCACAACGTTCTTCACATACTACAGACCAAACCATGAAAAAGGCCCCTCTGAGAAGCTAGTAGGAACAACATCATGTGGACATCTTGGAGAGATAATTTACACAAGGGAAGATTGAACAATGTCAGGAATTTCCTTTTTTACTCTCTAGTAGTGTTTTAGACAACTGTCATTTTTTTTGGGGGGGGGGTACTTTCTAAAATGTAGCAGGTTATTGTAGCTGCCACCGAGCATGGCACGGTGCATCTCCATCTGTAATATAATGTTTAGTCCCTCTCCATCTGTAATATAATGTTTAGTCCCTCTCCACCATAGGAGTCCCTCCATCTGTAATATAATGTTACGTCCTCTCCATCTGTAATATAATGTTTAGTCCCTCTCCATCTGTAATATAATGTTTAGTCCCTCTCCACCATAGGAGTCCCTCCATCTGTAATATAATGTTTAGTCCCTCCATCTGTAATATAATGTTTAGTCCCTCCATCTGTAATATAATGTTTAGTCCCTCCATCTGTAATGTATTGTTTAGTCTCTCCATCTGTAATATAATGTTACGTCCTCTCCATCTGTAATATAATGTTTAGTCCCTCTCCACCATAGGAGTCCCTCCATCTGTAATGTAATGTTTAGTCCCTCCATCTGTAATGTAATGTTTAGTCCTTCCATCTGTAGTATAATGTTTAGTCTCTCTCCATCTGTAATACAATGTTTACTCCCTCCATCTGTAATGTAATGTAATGTCTCTCCATCTGTAATGTAATGTAATGTCTCTCCATCTGTAATATAATGTTTAGTCCCTCCATCTGTAATGTAATGTTTAGTCCCTCTCCACCATAGGAGTCTCTCCATCTGTAATACAATGTCTAGCCCTTCCATCTGTATTGTAATGTTTAGTCCTCTGCATCTGTAATATAAGGTTTAGTCTTTCTCCATCTGTAATATAATGTTTAGTCCCTCCATCTGTAATATAATGTTTAGTCCCTCCATCTGTAATATAATGTTTAGCCCTCTCCATCTGTAATATAATGTTTAGATAATGTTTAGTCCCTCCATCTGTAATATAATGTTTAGTCCTTCCATCTGTAATATAATGTTTAGTCCCTCTCCATCTGTAATATAATGTTTAGTCCCTCCATTTGTAATATTATGTTTAGCCCCTCCATCTGTAATGTAATGTTTAGTCCCTCCATCTGTAAGATAATGTTTAGTCCCTCCATCTGTAATATAATGTTTAGTCCCTCCATCTGTAATATAATGTTTAGTCCTTCCATCTGTAATATAATGTTTAGTCCCTCCATTTGTAATATTATGTTTAGCCCCTCCATCTGTAATGTAATGTTTAGGGTCTCCATCTGTAACATAATGTTTAGTCTCTCCATCTGTAATGTAATGTAATGTCCCTCCATCTGTAATATAATGTTTAGTCCGTCCATCTGTAATGTAATGTTTAGTCCCCTCCATCTGTAATATAATGTTTAGTCCCTCTCCACCATAGGAGTCTCTCCATCTGTAATACAATGTCTAGTCCATCCATCTGTATTGTAATGTTTAGGCCATCCATCTGTAATGCAATGTTTAGTCTTTCCATCTGTAATATAATGTTTAGTCCCTCTACACCATAGGAGTTCACCATCTGTAATATAATGTTTAGTCTCTCCATCTGTAATATAATGTTTAGTCCGTCCATCTGTAATGTAATGTTTAGTCCCCTCCATCTGTAATATAATGTTTAGTCCCTCTCCACCATAGGAGTCTTTCCATCTGTAATACAATGTCTAGTCCATCCATCTGTATTGTAATGTTTAGGCCATCCATCTGTAATATAAGGTTTAGTCTTTCTCCATCTGTAATATAAGGTTTAGTCCCTCCATCTGTAATATAATGTTTAGTCCTCTGCATCTGTAATATAAGGTTTAGTCTTTCTCCATCTGTAATATAATGTTTAGTCCCTCCATCTGTAATATAATGTTTAGTCTCTCCATCTGTAATATAATGTTTAGTGTCTCCATCTGTAATATAATGTTTAGTCCCTCCATCTGTAATATAATGTTTAGTCTCTCCATCTGTAATATAATGTTTAGTCTCTTCATCTGTAATATAATGTTTAGTGTCTCCATCTGTAATATAATGTTTAGTCCCTCTCCACCATAGGAGTTCTCCATCTGTAATATAATGTTTAGTCCCTCTCCACCATAGGTCAAATTCAAATTTCACAAGACATTTGGGCATTAGCGTGTGTGTGTGTGCCTTGTGTGTGTGTGTGTGTGTGTGCATCGCGTGTGTGTGTGTGGTGGTGGGGGGGGTCTGTTTGTAAAGGGTTAGGCCTCCAGTGGCTCTGAAATACGGCCTGTTGAAAGAAACCTCTTTTTGGCAGGGTCTCCTCCAATCTGTTCCCTCTCCTCCACTTCGCTCCCTCTCTCCATCTCTCTAATCATGTTTTTGGACAGTCTTATCAGAGCAGCACCACTGCCTAGAGCACAACATCATCAGGGAAAACTTTTCTGGCTCTTCTCTTCATTCTCTGGCTCTCCTCCTGTCTTCCTCTGGCTTTCCTCCTTTCTTTCTCTACGAGAGAGGAATGGTTTCCCGGTCTGTTCTGGCGTCTCGGGGCCCAATGGTAGCAAATGAAATTAAGACAGTCCATTAAGTGATTTCCGTGGATGTCAGTGAAGTCGAGTTAGGACGCTCGCTAGGACGCTCGCTAGGACGCTCGCTAGGACGCTCGCTAGGACGCTCGCTAGCTCGTTGATTCAGGGGAGAGACTTGTCACTGAGGGAAAGGGAGGTGTAGGAAGTTCAACCCTGACAGCAAAGCCAAGGACCAGGTCACAGGGACACCAGGACCCCAGGTCACAGGGACACAGGAGAGAGGTGGTAATTAGTCTCTAAGGACCAGGACACCAGGACACAAGGTCACAGGGACACATGAGAGAGGTGGTAATTAGTCTCTAAGGACCAGGACACCAGGACACCAGGACACCAGGTCACAGGGACACAGGAGAGAGGTGGTAATTAGTCTCTAAGGACCAGGACACCAGGAGAGAGGTGGTGATTAGTCTCTAAAGACCAGGACACCGGGACACCAGGACACTGGGACACCGGGACACCAGGACACCAGGAGAGAGGTGGTGATTAGTCTCTAAAGACCAGGACACCGGGACACCGGGACACCAGAACACCAGGAGAGAGGTGGTGATTAGTCTCTAAGGACCAGGACACCAGGAGAGAGGTGGTGATTAGTCTCTAAGGACCAGGACACCGGGACACCAGGACACTGGGACACCGGGACACCAGGACACCAGGAGAGAGGTGTGGATGTGGATGAGGTGATTAGACTCTAAGGACCAGGTCACCGGGACACCAGGACAGCAGGACACCAGGACAGCAGGACACCAGGACACCAGGTCACCGGGACACCAGGACAGCAGGACACCAGGACAGCAGGTCACCAGGTCACCAGGACACCAGGACACCAGGACACCAGGACACCGGGACACCAGGACACCAGGAGAGAGGTGTGGATGTGGATGAGGTGATTAGACTCTAAGGACCAGGACACCAGGACACCGGGACACCGGGACACTGGGACACCAGGACAGCAGGACACCAGAACAGCAGGACACCAGGACACCAGGTCACCGGGACACCAGGACAGCAGGACACCAGGACAGCAGGTCACCAGGTCACCAGGACACCAGGACACCAGGACACCGGGACACCGGGACACCAGGACACCAGGACACCAGGAGAGAGGTGTGGATGTGGATGAGGTGATTAGACTCTAAGGACCAGGACACCAGGACACCAGGTCACCGGGACACCAGGACAGCAGGACACCAGGGCACCAGGACAGCAGGACACCAGGAGAGAGGTGTGGATGTGGATGAGGTGATTAGACTCTAAGGACCGGGACACCGGGACACTGGGACACCGGGACACCAGGACACCAGGAGAGAGGTGTGGATGTGGATGAGGTGATTAGACTCTAAGGACCAGGACACCAGGACACCAGGTCACCGGGACACCAGGACAGCAGGACACCAGGGCACCAGGTTGGCAGGACACCAGGACACCAGGTCACAAGGACAGCGGGACACCGGGACACCAGGACACCAGGACACCAGGATACCATGAGAGAGGTGTGGATGTGGATGAGGATGAGGTGATTAGACTCTAAGGACCAGGACACCAGGTCACCGGGACACCAGGACAGCAGGACACCAGGGCACCAGGACAGCAGGACACCAGGACACCAGGTCACCAGGTCACCGGGACACCAGGACAGCAGGACACCAGGGCACCAGGACAGCAGGACACCAGGACACCAGGTCACCAGGACAGCGGGACACCGGGACACCAGGACACCAGGTCACCGGGACACCAGGACAGCAGGACACCAGGGCACCAGGACAGCAAGACACCAGGACACCAGGTCACCAGGACAGCGGGACACCGGGACACCAGGACACCAGGACACCAGGACACAGAAGAGAGGTGTGGATGTGGATGAGGTGATTAGATTCTAAGGACCAGGACACCAGGACACCAGGTCACCGGGTCACCGGGACACCAGGTCACCAGGTCACCAGGACTGCAGGACACCAGGACACCAGGACAGCAGGTCACCAGGACACAGGAGAGAGGTGTAGATGTGGATGAGGTGATTGGTCTTTTACTTCTCTCATTATTATATAAAAGCTTATTAAATAAAGGCTCCAGCAAAGCTGTGTGTGGTTCATGTGTGTCTCAGTCCAATTAGAACACACAACTGGGACCTGAGCAATGACTGAAGAGTTGGAGAGAGGGAGAGAGAGAGAGAGAGAGAGAGAGAGAGAGAGAGAGAGAGAGAGAGAGAGAGAGAGATGGAGAAAGATAGAGAGAAAAAGAGGGGGAAAGAGAGGGATAGAAGACAAATTGAGAAAGAAAGAAAGAGAGAGAGAGAAGGGGGAGTAGAGAGATAGAGAGAGATAGAGAGAAGGGGGAGTAGAGAAGGGGGGAGTAGAGAGGAGGGGGAGTAGGGAGAAGGAGGGAGTAGAGAGAAGGAGGGAGTAGAGAGAACGAGATCACTGATCTGAGCTGTATCATTAGGATAAGTGGAGAAAAAGAAAAGAGAGGTAGAGAGAAGGGGGAGTTAACACAGAGGTTTTGATTTCCCCTGTCAATCTCACCTCTCTAGATGGGACCAGGAACTGACCCTGAGTTAACACTGAGAGGTTTTGATATCCCTTTCCCTGATTTGGTTCATCTGTACAGTAGATAGATGTAGTTACAGTAGATAGATGTAGTTACAGTACAGTAGATAGATGTAGTTACAGTAGATAGATGTAGATACAGTAGATAGATGTAGATACAGTAGATAGATGTAGATGCAGTAGATAGATGTAGATGCAGTAGATAGATGTAGATGCAGTAGATAGATGTAGATGCAGTGCAGTAGATAGATGTAGTTACAGTACATTAGATAGATGTAGATACAGTAGATAGATGTAGATACAGTAGATAGATGTAGATACCGTAGATAGATGTAGTTACAGTAGATAGATGTAGATACAGTAGATAGATGTAGATACAGTAGCTAGATGTAGATACCGTAGATAGATGTAGATACAGTAGATAGATGTAGATATAGTAGATAGGTAGATACAGTAGATAGGTGTAGATACAGTACAGTAGATAGGTGTAGTTACAGTAGATAGATGTAGATACAGTAGATAGATGTAGTTACAGTAGATAGATGTAGATACAGTAGATAGATGTAGATACAGTAGATAGTAGATAGATAGATGTAGTTACAGATGTAGATAGATAGATAGATACAGTAGATAGATGTAGATACAGTAGATAGGTGTAGATACAGTAGATAGATGTAGATACAGTAGATAGATGTAGATACAGTAGATAGATGTAGATACATGTAGATACAGTAGTGTAGATACAGTAGATAGATGTAGATACAGTAGATAGATGTAGATACAGTAGATACAGTAGATAGATGTAGTTACAGTAGATAGATGTAGATACAGTAGATAGATGTAGATACAGTAGATAGATGTAGATACAGTAGATAGATGTAGATAGGTAGATACATGTAGTTACATAGATGTAGATACAGTAGATAGATGTAGTTACAGTAGATATAGTAGATAGATGTAGATACAGTAGATAGATGTAGATACAGTAGATAGATGTAGTTACAGTAGATAGATGTAGATACAGTAGATAGATGTAGTTACAGTAGATAGATGTAGATACAGTAGATAGATGTAGATACAGTAGATAGATGTAGTTACAGTAGATAGATGTAGATACAGTAGATAGATGTAGATACAGTAGATAGATGTAGATACAGTAGATAGATGTAGTTACAGTAGATAGATGTAGTTACAGTAGATAGATGTAGATACAGTAGATAGATGTAGATACAGTAGATAGATGTAGATACAGTAGATAGATGTAGATACAGTAGATAGATGTAGATACAGTAGATAGATGTAGATACAGTAGATAGATGTATACAGTAGATAGATGTAGATACAGTAGATAGATGTAGATACAGTAGATAGATGTAGATACAGTAGATAGGTAGATACAGTAGATAGATGTAGATACAGTAGATAGATGTAGTTACAGTAGATAGATGTAGTTACAGTAGATAGGTAGATACAGTAGATAGATGTAGATACAGTAGATAGGTGTAGATACAGTAGATAGATGTAGATACAGTAGATAGATGTAGTTACAGTAGATAGGTAGATACAGTAGATAGATGTAGATACAGTAGACAGGTAGATACAGGAGATAGATGTAGTTACAGTAGATAGATGTAGATACAGTAGATAGATGTAGATACAGTAGATAGGTAGATACAGGAGATAGATGTAGTTACAGTACAGTAGATAGATGTAGATACAGTAGATAGGTAGATACAGGAGATAGATGTAGTTACAGTAGATAGGTGTAGATACAGTACAGTAGATAGGTGTAGTTACAGTAGATAGATGTAGATACAGTAGATAGGTAGATACAGGAGATAGATGTAGTTACAGTAGATAGGTGTAGATACAGTACAGTAGATAGGTGTAGTTACAGTAGATAGATGTAGATACAGTAGATAGATGTAGATACAGTAGATAGATGTAGATACAGTAGATAGGTAGATACAGTAGATAGATAGATACAGTAGATAGATGTAGTTACAGTAGATAGATGTAGATACAGTAGATAGATGTAGATACAGTAGATAGATGTAGTTACAGTAGATAGATGTAGATACAGTAGATAGATGTAGATACAGTAGATAGATGTAGTTACAGTAGATAGATGTAGATACAGTAGATAGATGTAGTTACAGTAGATAGATACAGTAGATAGGTAGATAGTAGATAGATGTAGATACAGTAGATAGGTAGATACAGGAGATAGATGTAGTTACAGTAGATAGGTGTAGATACAGTACAGTAGATAGGTGTAGTTACAGTAGATAGATGTAGTTACAGTAGATAGATGTAGTTACAGTAGATAGATGTAGTTACAGTAGATAGGTAGATACAGGAGATAGATGTAGTTACAGTAGATAGATGTAGATACAGGAGATAGGTGTAGTTACAGGAGATAGATGCAGTTACAGTAGATATATGTAGATACAGTAGATAGATGTAGTTACAGTAGATAGGTAGATACAGGAGATAGATGTAGTTACAGTAGATAGGTAGATACAGTAGATAGATGTAGTTACAGTAGATAGATGTAGTTACAGTAGATAGATGTAGATACAGTAGATAGATGTAGATACAGTAGAGATGTAGATACAGTAGATAGATGTAGATACAGTAGATAGATGTAGATACAGTAGATAGATGTAGTTACAGTAGATAGATGTAGATACAGTAGATAGATGTAGATACAGTAGATAGATGTAGTTACAGTAGATAGATGTAGATACAGTAGATAGATGTAGTTACAGTAGATAGATGTAGATACAGTAGATAGATGTAGATACAGTAGATAGATGTAGATACAGTAGATAGATGTAGATACAGTAGATAGGTAGATACAGGAGATAGATGTAGTTACAGTACAGTAGATAGGTGTAGTTACAGTAGATAGATGTAGATACAGTAGATAGGTAGATACAGGAGATAGATGTAGTTACAGTAGATAGGTGTAGATACAGTACAGTAGATAGGTGTAGTTACAGTAGATAGATGTAGATACAGTAGATAGGTAGATACAGGAGATAGATGTAGTTACAGTAGATAGGTGTAGATACAGTACAGTAGATAGATGTAGTTACAGTAGATAGATGTAGTTACAGTAGATAGATGTAGATACAGTAGATATGTAGATAGATAGATGTAGTTACAGTAGATAGATGTAGATACAGTAGATAGATGTAGTTACACAGATAGATGTAGTTACAGTAGATAGATGTAGATACAGTAGATAGATGTAGATACAGTAGACAGGTAGATACAGTAGATAGATGTAGTTACAGTAGATAGATGTAGTTACAGTAGATAGATGTAGATACAGTAGATAGATGTAGATACAGTAGATAGGTAGATACAGGAGATAGATGTAGTTACAGTAGATAGGTGTAGATACAGTACAGTAGATAGGTGTAGTTACAGTAGATAGATGTAGATACAGTAGATAGATGTAGATACAGTAGATAGATGTAGATACAGTAGATAGATGTAGATACAGTAGATACATGTAGATAGATGTAGTTACAGTAGATACATGTAGATAGATGTAGATGCAGTGCAGTAGATAGATGTAGATACAGTAGATAGATGTAGATACAGTAGATAGATGTAGATACAGTAGATAGATGTAGATACAGTAGATAGATGTAGATACAGTAGATAGATGTAGATACAGTAGATAGATGTAGATACAGTAGATAGATGTAGATACAGTAGATAGATGTAGTTACAGTAGATAGATGTAGATACAGTAGATAGATGTAGATACAGTAGATAGATGTAGTTACAGTAGATAGGTAGATACAGTAGATAGATGTAGATACAGTAGACAGGTAGATACAGGAGATAGATGTAGTTACAGTAGATAGAGTAGATACAGTAGATAGATAGTAGTAGATACAGTAGATAGAGATACAGTACAGTAGATAGAGTTACAGTAGATAGATGTAGATACAGTAGATAGATGTAGTTACAGTAGTAGATAGATAGATGTAGTTACAGTAGATAGATGTAGATACAGTAGATAGGTAGATACAGGAGATAGATGTAGTTACAGTAGATAGGTAGATATAGATAGGTGAGTTACAGTAGATAGATGTAGATACAGTAGATAGATGTAGATACAGTAGATAGATGTAGATACAGTAGATAGTAGATACAGGAGATAGATGTAGTTAGATAGATGTAGATACAGTAGATAGATGTAGATACAGTAGATAGATGTAGTTACAGTAGATAGATACAGTAGATAGATGTAGTAGATACAGTAGATAGGTAGATACAGTAGATAGATGTAGTTACAGATGTAGATAGATAGATGTAGTTACAGTAGATAGGTAGATACAGTAGATAGATGTAGTTACAGTAGATAGATGTAGATACAGTAGATAGATAGTAGATAGTAGTTACAGTAGATAGGTAGATACAGTAGATAGATGTAGATACAGTAGATATAGATGTAGTTACAGTAGATAGATGTAGTTACAGTAGATAGGTAGATACAGGAGATAGATGTAGTTACAGTAGATAGTTACAGTAGTAGATACAGTAGATAGATACAGTAGTAGTTACAGTAGATAGGTAGATACAGGAGATAGATGTAGTTACAGTAGATAGATGTAGTTACAGGAGATAGATGTAGTTACAGTAGATAGGTAGATACAGGAGATAGATGTAGTTACAGTAGATAGATGTAGATACAGTAGATAGATGTAGTTACAGTAGATAGGTAGATACAGGAGATAGATGTAGTTACAGTAGATAGATGTAGATACAGTAGATAGGTAGATACAGGAGATAGATGTAGTGACAGTACAAAGTATCTGTCAAATACTCTTTCTAGGGTTTTTCCTTTTTTTTAAATATGTTCTACATTGTAGATTAATAGTGAAGACATCAATACTATGAAACAACACATGGAGTCATGTAGCAACCAAAAAAACAAATCTAAATACATTTTATATGTTTGATTTTTCAAATTGCCTTGATGACAGTTTTGCACACTCTTGGCATTCTCTCAACCAGCTTCATGAGGTAGTTACCTGGAATGCATTTAATTTAACAGGTGTGCCTTGTTAAAATGTAATTAATGGAATGTCTTTCCTTCTTTATGTGTTTGAGCCAATCAGCTGTGTGTTTGAGCCAATCAGTTGTGTGTTTGAGCCAATCAGTTGTGTGTTTGAGCCAATCAGTTGTGTGTTTGAGCCAATCAGTTGTGTGTTTGAGCCAATCAGTTGTGTGTTTGAGCCAATCAGTTGTGTGTTTGAGCCAATCAGTTGTGTTTTGTTTGAGCCAATCAGCTGTGTGTTTGAGCCAATCAGTTGTGTGTTTGAGCCAATCAGTTGTGTGTTTGAGCCAATCAGCTGTGTGTTTGAGCCAATCAGTTGTGTGTTTGAGCCAATCAGTGTGTGTTTGAGCCAATCAGTTGTGTGTTTGAGCCAATCAGTTGTGTGTTTGAGCCAATCAGTTGTGTGTTTGAGCCAATCAGTTGTGTGTTTGAGCCAATCAGCTGTGTGTTTGAGCCAATCAGTTGTGTGTTTGAGCCAATCAGCTGTGTGTGTTTGAGCCAATCAGTTGTGTGTTTGAGCCAATCAGTTGTGTGTTTGAGCCAATCAGTTGTGTGTTTGAGCCAATCAGTTGTGTGTTTGAGCCAATCAGTTGTGTGTTTGAGCCAATCAGTTGTGTGTTTGAGCCAATCAGCTGTGTGTTTGAGCCAATCAGTTGTGTTTGAGCCAATCAGGTGTGTGTTTGAGCCAATCAGGTGTGTGTTTGAGCGAATCAGTTGTGTGTTTGAGCCAATCAGTTGTGTGTTTGAGCCAATCAGTTGTGTGTTTGAGCCAATCAATACAATCAGTTGTGTGTTTGAGCCAATCAGGTGTGTGTTTTAGCCAATCAGTTGTATGTTTGAGCCAATCAGTTGTATGTTTGAGCCAATCAGCTGTGTGTTTGAGCCAATCAGTTGTATGTTTGAGCCAATCAGTTGTATGTTTGATACAATCAGTTGTGTGTTTGAGCCAATCAGTTGTATGTTTGAGCCAATCAGTTGTGATGTGACATGGTAGTGGTGGTATACAGAAGATAGCCCTATTTGGTAAAAGACCAAGGTCATTTTATGTCAAGAACAGCTCAAATAAGCAAAGAGAAACGACAGTCCATCATTACTTTAAGACATGAAGGAAAAGTCAATGCGGAACATTTCAAGAACTTTTCAAGTTTATTCAGGTGCAGTCGCAAAAACCATCCAGCGCTATGATGAAACTGTCTCTCATGAGGACCGCCACAGGAAAGGAAGACCCAGTGTTACCTCTGCTGCAGAGGATAAATTCATTAGAATTAACTGCACCTCAGATTGCAGTCCAAATACATTCTTCACAGAGTTCAAGTACAGACACATCTCAACATCAACTGTTCAGAGGAGACTGTGTGAATCAGGTCTTCACGGTCAAATTGCTGCAAGGAAACCGTTGCTAAATAGGAGACCAATGAGAAGAAGAGACTTGCTTGGGCCAAGAAACACGGCCAATGGACATTTAGACTGGTGGAAATCTGTCCTTTGGTCTGATGTGAGATTTTTGGTTCCAACCAATGTGACTTTGTGAGACGCAGAGTAGGTGAACGGATGATCTCCGCATGTGTGGTTCCCACCGTGAAGCATGGAGGAGGAGGTGTGATGGTGTGGGGGTGCTTTGTTGGTGACACTGTCAGTGATTTATTTAGAAATCGAGGCACACTTAACCATCCATCATAGCAACACAGCATTCTGCAGTGATACGCCATCCCATCTGGTTTGCGCTTAGTGGGACTATCATTTGTTTTCAACAGGACAATGACCCAACACACCTCCAGGATGTGTAAGGGCTATTTGACCAAGAAGGAGAGTGATGGAGTGCTGCATCAGATGACCTGGCCTTCACAATCACCCGACCTCAACCCAATTGAGATGGTTTGGGATGAGTTGGACCGCAGAGTGAAGAAAAAGCAGCCAACAAATGCTCAGCATATGTGGGAACTCCTTCAAGACTGTTGGAAAAGCATTCCAGGTGAAGCTGGTTGACAGAATCCCAAGAATGTGCAAAGCTGTCACCAAGGCAAGGGGTGGCTACTTTGAAGAATCTCAAATCTAAAAATATATTTTTATTTGTTTAACACATTTTTGGTTACTACATGATTCCATATGTGTTATTTCATAGTGTTGATGTCTTCACTATTATTCTACAAATGTAGAAAATAGTCCAAATAAAGACAAATCCTTGAATGAGTAGGTTTGTCCAGACATCTGACTGATACTGTGGTTCCAGTAGAGTTGATAGATATGAATCAGCCTTCAACCCCATCCCCTACAGGACTGTACACACACCTGTATCATCGCAAACGCACACGCACACACACACCTGTATCATCATACACACAAACGCACACACACACACCTGTATCATCGCACATGCAAACACACACATACCACACACACACACAAACACACCACACACACACACACCAAACACACCAACCACACCACACACACCACACACATACACACACACACACACACACACACACACCTGTATCATCGCACATGCAAACACACACATACCACACACACACACAAACACACCACACACACACACACCAACCACACCACACACACCACACACACCACACACATACCACACACACACACACACACACACACACCACACACACACACACACACCTGTCTCATCCTGTATACCATCATACCTTCACACACCTGTCTCACCCAGAACCAGTCCGACCTGTCAGGAGAGAAAGACTTGGTGACACCTCAACGTCTCTGCAGACAGGACGTGACATCGCGCGACAGGACGTACAGGGCGACCACTTCCTGCTGGTGATTCCCCTGGACAGGTTGAGACGGATCTTTACTTCTGGGAAAGGAAAGGTGATGGGACGAGCAGCACGTAGAGGTGTCGGGTATCAGGGTGAGACAGACACAATGATTCATCCAGGAAGTCACATCAATATGACAGGAACAGTGGTAATGCCTATCTGATACTCCCATTGTGGACTTGTGTACGTGTCATTTCTTGATTTGAGAAATGATACATCTATGTCAATACATTCTATCATCGTAATAAAACCACGGTTGAACTGCTTTGGAAAGTAAAAGGCCTGACGGAGATGAGAAACATGTGGGTGTTGAATCATGTTGTGTTACTGTAAAATCAGTCTAGTTAGGAGCCATGATGTGTTACTGTAAAAACAGTCTAGTTAGGAACCATGTTGTGTTACTGTAAAATCAGTCTAGTTAGGAACCATACATGTTGTGTTACTGTAAAATCAGTCTAGTTAGGAACCATGTTGTGTTACTGTAAAATCAGTCTAGTTAGGAACCATACATGTTGTGTTACTGTAAAATCAGTCTAGTTAGGAATGACACTTGTTGTGTTACTGTAGAATCAGTCTAGTTAGGAATGACACATGTTGTGTTGCATTGTGTTACTACTCAGATATCCCTAGCATTGAGACAATGATTTATCGGTGACACAAGCCCTGCTCAGATAATCCCTACTATAGAAACAATGATTTATCAGTGACACAAGCCCTGCTCAGATAATCACTACCATTGAGACAATGATTTATCGGTGACACAAGCCCTGCTCAGATAATCCCTACCATTGAGACAATGAATGACTCAGATAATCCCTACCATTGAGACAATGATTTATCGGTGACACAAGCCCTGCTCAGATAATCCCTACCATTGAGACAATGATTTATCGGTGACACAAGCCCTGCTCAGATAATCCCTACCATTGAGACAATGATTTATCGGTGACACAAGCCCTGCTCAGATAATCCCTACCATTGAGACAATGATTTATCGGTGACACAAGCCCTACTCAGATAATCACTACCATTGAGACAATGATTTATCGGTGACACAAGCCCTGCTCAGATAATCCCTACCACTGTGTCGCTGAGTTGTCGTAGTGCTGCTGTACATTGTCCCAGGGGCGTTGGACGTCATAATGTCAGTAACTTAATGCATGTCGCTCTGTCTCCCCTGAATGCCTCTGTCAATCCTACAGCTGTTGTATGCAGTTATCACGCGCCTATGAAACTGAGTTATACTGTTAGCACTAAGGCGGTTTGCTCTACTAGGGAGTCCACTGTGTGCAGCTCACCCTGCACTATCAGCTCAAACATAAATATCACTTTCATGTCTACCTCTGATAAGCCTCCCAAGTAAAGCAATAAAAACATTCAAGAATCCCAGAAATGTTCATAAAAATAGCTCACATTAACATATGTAGCCTAAGAAACAAGGTTCATTAAATCAATAACTTGCCTTTAACAGATAACATTCATGCACTGACTACCTCTGAAACTCACTTAGGTCTTTGATGATACAGTGGTATCTGTCTAACAGAACACAGAGGGTGTTGTTTAATGCAAGCCTATCCAACATAATCCAGATAGAATCAGGAAATCCAACCTTCTATTTCAACCCGATGCAAACTTTCTCTGCGTTCCAGGCCACTGATCGTGTTGTGTAGAGATGAGGCTGGATCGGGTAGAACCAGAACGAACACCAATTGTGTAGAGGTGAGGCTGGATCGGGTAGAACCAGAACGAACACCAATTGTGTAGAGGTGAGGCTGGACCGGGTGGAACCAGAACACTGATCGTGTTGTGTAGAGGTGAGGCTGGACCGGGTCGAACCAGAACACTGATTGTGTAGAGGTGAGACTGGACCGGGTGGAACCAGAACACTGATTGTGTAGAGGTGAGACGGGTGGAACAGAACACTGATTGTGTAGAGGTGAGGCTGGACCGGGTGGAACCAGAACACTGATTGTGTAGAGGTGAGACTGGACGGGTGGAACCAGAACACTGATTGTGTAGAGGTGAGGCTGGACCGGGTGGAACCAGAACACTGATTGTGTAGAGGTGAGACTGGACCGGGTAGAACCAGAACACTGATTGTGTAGAGGTGAGACTGGACCGGGTGGAACCAGAACACTGATTGTGTAGAGGTGAGACTGGACCGGGTGGAACCAGAACACTGATTGTGTAGAGGTGAGGCTGGACTGGGTAGAATGAGAGCTTGTCTACACTACAAGATCTCTGAGTTAAAATAAACTAACTGGACTAAGGGGATGCCTCCCAAATGTAACTCTATTCCCTATATAGTGCACTAGGCTATGGGCCCTGGTCAACAGTAGTGCACTACCCTATGGGCCCTGGTCAACAGTAGTGCACTAGGCTATGGGCCCTGGTCAACAGTAGTGCACTAGCCTATGGGCTCTGGTCAACAGTAGTGCACTACAAAGGGAATAGGGTGCCATAGGGCCCTGGTCAACAGTAGTGCACTAGCCTATGGGCCCTGGTCAACAGTAGTGCACTAGCCTATGGGCCCTGGTCAACAGTAGTGCACTAGCCTATGGGCCCTGGTCAACAGTAGTGCACTAGCCTATGGGCCCTGGTCAACAGTAGTGCACTATAAAGGGAATAGGGTGCTTATGGGCCCTGGTCAACAGTAGTGCACTACAAAGGGAATAGGGTGCCATAGGGCCCTGGTCAACAGTAGTGCACTACAAAGGGAATAGGGTTCTATTAAGGACACAGTTTTCAGTGTAATCCTGTCCAGGTTCTGCAGGAAGAGTATAGGAACTAGCTGTCACTGGAACAAAAGGGCTTTCAGGAACTCTGACAACTAAATCCTACAGAAAGGAGATCTGCACAAACTGTCAACGTGAAAGAGATGACCTTTGGCCTCAAGCAGGTGCACTGACCCGGTCGAAGGTCAAAGTGATTTTTTCTCTCCCCTATCATGGTAAATGATTAGAAAGACCCAGAGGTCTGTAGACAGCCTGGGCAGACAGACAGACAGACAGACAGACAGACAGACAGTAAAGATAAGGAGAGTTGTTGTGCCTCCCAGTGCTCAGTTCACACTGCATACTACATACTAAGGAGATGATCGTGGACTCCAGGAAACAGCAGAGGGAGCACCCCCCTGTCCACATCAGCGGGACCGCAGTGGAGAAGGTGGAGAGCTTCAAGTTCCTCGGTGTACACATCACTGACAAACTGAAATGGTCTACCCACACAGACAGTGTGGTGAAGAAGGCGCAACAGCGCCTCTTCAACCTCGGGAGGTTAGAGAAATTTGGCTTGTCACCTAAAACCCTCACAAACTTCTACAGATGCACAATTGAGAACATCCTGTTGAGCTGTATCACCGCCTGGTACGGCAACTGCTCCGCCCACAACCGTAAGGCTCTCCAGAGAGTAGTGAGGTCTGCACAACGCATCACCGGGGGCAAACTACCCGCCCTCCAGGACACCTACAGCACCCAATGCCATAGGAAGGGCAAAAATATAATCAAGGACATCAACCACCCGAGCCACTGCCTGTTCACCCCGTTACCATCCAGAAGGCGAGGTCAGTACAGGTGCATCAAAGCTGGGACCGAGAGACTGAAAAACAGCTTCTATCTCAAGGCCACAAGACTGTTAAACAGCCATCACTAGCACATTAGAGGCTGCTGCCTATAGACACAGACTAGAAATCACTGGCCACTTTAATAATGTCTCCGTATCTTGCATTACTCATCTCATATGTATATACTGTACTCTATACTATTATACTGTATCTTAGTCTATGTATATACTGTACTCTATACTATTATACTGTATCTTAGTCTATGTATATACTGTACTCTATACTATATATATACTGTACTCTATACTATGTATATACTGTACTCTATACTATATATATACTGTACTCTATACTATATATATACTGTACTCTATACTATATATATACTGTACTCTATACTATGTATATACTGTACTCTATACTATATATATACTGTACTCTATACTATATATATACTGTACTCTATACTATATATATACTGTACTCTATACTATATATATACTGTACTCTATACTATATATATACTGTACTCTATACTATATATATACTGTACTCTATACTATTATACTGTACTCTATACTATGTATATACTGTACTCTATACTATATATATACTGTACTCTATACTATATATATACTGTACTCTATACTATTATACTGTATCTTAGTCTATGTATATACTGTACTCTATACTATATATATACTGTACTCTATACTATATATATACTGTACTCTATACTGAATCACCCATCTCATATATATATACTGTACTCTATACTATATATATACTGTACTCTATACTATATATATACGGTACTCTATACTATATATATACTGTACTCTATACTATGCCACTGTATCCTAGTCCAATGCTGCTCTGACATGTGTATATATTTATTCTTAATCCATTCCTTACTTAGATTTATATGTTTTTTGGGGGTTTATGTTGTGAAACTGTCAGAAATTACTTGTTAGATATCGGAGCTAGAAGCACAAGCATTTAGCTACACTCGCAATACCATCTGCTAACCATGTGACCAATAACATCTGCTAACCATGTGACCATTAACATCTGCTAACCATGTGACCAATAACATCTGCTAACCATGTGACCAATAACATCTGCTAACCATGTATATGTGACCAATAACATCTGCTAACCATGTGACCAATAACATCTGCTAACCATGTGACCAATAACATCTGCTAACCATGTGACCAATAACATCTGCTAACCATGTGACCAATAACATCTGCTAACCATGTGACCAATAACATCTGCTAACCATGTGACCAATAACATCTGCTAACCATGTGACCAATAACATCTGCTAACCATGTGTATGTGACCAATAACATCTGCTAACCATGTGTATGTGACCAATAACATCTGCTAACCACGTGTAACTGACCGATAACATCTGCTAACCATGTGTATGTGACCAATAACATCTGCTAACCACGTGTAACTGACCAATAACATCTGCTAACCATGTGTATGTGACCAATAACATCTGCTAACCACGTGTAACTGACCAATAACATCTGCTAAAAATGTGACCAATAACATCTGCTAACCACGTGTAACAGACCAATAACATCTGCTAACCATGTGTAACTGACCAATAACATCTGCTAACCATGTGTAACTGACCAATAACATCTGCTAAAAATGTGACCAATAACATCTGCTAACCATGTGTAACAGACCAATAACATCTGCTAACCATGTGACCAATAACATCTGCTAACCATGTGTAACAGACCAATAACATCTGCTAACCATGTGACCAATAACATCTGCTAACCATGTGACCAATAACATCTGCTAACCATGTGACCAATAACATCTGCTAACCATGTGACCAATAACATCTGCTAACCATGTGACCAATAACATCTGACCAATAACCATGTGACCAATAACATCTGCTAACCATGTGACCAATAACATCTGCTAACCGTGTGTAAGTGACCAATAACATCTGCTAACCATGTGACCAATAACATCTGCTAACCATGTGACCAATAACATCTGCTAACCATGTGACCAATAACATCTGCTAACCGTGTGTAAGTGACCAATAACATCTGCTAACCATGTGACCAATAACATCTGCTAACCATGTGACCAATAACATCTGCTAACCATGTGACCAATAACATCTGCTAACCATGTGACCAATAACATCTGCTAACCGTGTGACCAATAACATCTGCTAACCGTGTGACCAATAACATCTGCTAACCATGTGACCAATAACATCTGCTAACCATGTGACCAATAACATCTGCTAACCATGTGACCAATAACATCTGCTAACCATGTGACCAATAACATCTGCTAACCATGTGACCAATAACATCTGCTAACCATGTGACCAATAACATCTACTAACCATGTGACCAATAACATCTGCTAACCATGTGACCAATAACATCTGCTAACCATGTGACCAATAACATCTGCTAACCATGTGACCAATAACATCTACTAACCATGTGACCAATAACATCTGCTAACCATGTGACCAATAACATCTGCTAACCATGTGACCAATAACATCTGCTAACCATGTGTAAGTGACCAATAACATCTGCTAACCATGTGACCAATAACATCTACTAACCATGTGACCAATAACATCTGCTAACCATGTGTAAGTGACCAATAACATCTGCTAACCATGTGACCAATAACATCTGCTAACCATGTGACCAATAACATCTGCTAACCATGTGACCAATAACATCTGCTAACCATGTGACCAATAACATCTGCTAACCATGTGACCAATAAC